>NC_090269.1:73165855-73453355 GCF_040414725.1 Anabrus simplex
ATGCAAGCATCGCTGTGAAGGTCACAAAAGAAGGGTAAAATGTTTAATACTGGAGAAATAAATAAAAATAATATAAATTATATGACAAGAAATGGAGAAACAAATGTTCAGTGCCGCGAAGGATTTCTATAGTTTCGAGGGACTGAGAGAACACCTTATTAATAGCCAAGACCGTTTGCAAAATTATTGATCAATTTACATTTTTGCTACTTCTTTCCTCTCTTATTATTGCATATAAAGTATTTATTTCACTTATGATTTTTGAAGTTTTAACTTTATTCTGTTAATTAACCATATAATTTAAGTGTGCAGCCTAAAACTTACAGATATGACATTTTTAGCAAGATCAAAATAAACCCGATTTGTGCGACTATCGCATATAACAACCGTTAGGAGTCGTTACAACTGGTTTCAACTGTATTTATAAAAGTCACTTTGCCTCTGGTAGTTTTTACCTGGAATGGGTGAGTTTTCATTATCTTATCACTATCACGTCGCTGTGCACGTACCGTAGTCACTTCACACAGCACTTCTATGTGTTCTGTTTTGAGTGCCTGTCTGTTGGCTGTCACAATGCACGATTACTGGCGCTTGGTTCGACTCCGGACAAGACTGGTAACTCGCACACTCCACTCAAGTGACAGCTCACCCACTGAACTCTCACCTCACGACTCTTAACTGACTACTCAACATTAAACACCCAAACCCACTCGAGGCGAGCCTGCTTTTATATACCTGGTGATAATTCTAATATTCGCTGGGTACGGATAGAATGAGTGTATTCTAATTACGCCTTCCAGAAAATTCAAGGAGACAATGGACGAAATGAACGATAGAAGCACAGGTTGTCACATGCCGCAGGCCGGCTGGTAGAACTCCATTCTGACTCAATCATCCCTTCCAGGAACTACGGAAGATAGTCGTATTACCGCCTTATGCCTGTATTAGCCTAAATATACAATTTCAGACGCATTTACTTTTTCGTGAAAATTGCTAGTACAGAATGGATCTTGCATGTTGAATCCTCAGGTTGAAAGTCCGTTCATCGTTAACTCTCTTGGAAACCTGGACGTTTTTAATGAGTCGCACTAGCGAGTTGAAAAGTGAGATTGTTTCCCATTGCTTTCTTCACCTCATTGCATATCAGAGAGTCAAAACCTCTGCAATACGTACGGAACAGAAACCGACCCTACAAACCACCCTGGATTCGGGAGATAGAGGCTTCGAACCCCATTCTCGGCTGCCCTGATGCTAGTTTTCCTTATTTTCTATTTTCACTCCAGGCATAATTAAGGCCATGGCCACTTCCTTCCCGCTCCTAGGCCTTTCATATCCCATCGTCGCCGTAAGACATGTAGCAAGATGAAAAAAGAAGAGCATCCGTTCGTAAAACTGTTCCTAGTCTACATGTGCGATTCAGATTGTACCTATGACTTCCCCAGTGATACAGAAAGAAGAAGGCCAGTTCCTCTATCCTCTGTCAAAAGAGGAAGTAGTCAACGTCATTATATGGCTTCGGAAGCTGGAAGCTTGCCTGTTCAGGAAGCCCCTAACTCACCTCATGGTGCACGAATATCTGGTAACAGAAAATATCCATGGTGGTTTGGAGAAGAGGAACTTTTTCGTTAAACAAAATAAAATAATATTTTAAATAGATTATTTTCCACTATCGCATGGTATTCATACTTTGAATTCATTGGGTCCTTTTTAAGAAATCTTGCCAGGGCAATTTGGAATAATAATTCACATAGTGGGGTAGGGTGTAATCAATTATTCAAAATAGGGACAAACACCTAGGGAGCTGCGGGATTGGATGTCACTGTCCTCTGGCCAGAAATGATTCAGAAATATATGGTGAACAGTATGAGGTCCCTATTCACCAGTGGAGAATTTCACCTTCGCTGCAACCGATGTGGTGACCATCACCACCACTCCGTCTGCCCAGTCCACCGTGACCAGCCCAAATGTGCAAACTGCAACGGCAAACATTCCGCATCATATCCAGGCTGCCCACTCTTCAAAAAGGCTATTAGAGCTCACCACATAGCCACCAAACATCTCCGTCAACCACAACCAACCAACCAACCTACATATTCCTCCTACTGGATCTCAAATTCAACCCCCCTCCTACACACAACCCGGGCCACACATCACAAACCATCCCCACCATACAACTTCTTAGAAATCTCCTCTTCCTACTAACCAGCACCACATAACCAATCACCTCCCCCCCTCCCGGTCAACCCAGACCTCCTCTACCCAAAAACACTGCATGCCCCAACACCCCCACGTCGCATTCCTCATCGCTAGCACCTTCCCAAGCAAAGACAAGTCTCCATACCGAAGTCGCAAACTACCGCCACCACCACATTTCAATTGCTCCACTTTTGTCATTTCCTACCCTTCCGAAATACTGGAACTTAAATATCAACATTAAATTAACAGTCAACGCTCTTAAGAGTCCCATGTCAAGCTGAGATAAAGGACCCAGTGAGGCCGGAAAACTCAATCAAATCCACAGCTGCCGCTCTACAGCAGTCGCTCCACGAGGCGCAGGCTTCAGCTCCGAGTTAGCATGTTCCCTGTCCTTCTGTAGGGTTTTGAAGGCTGGACACTCAGTCCTTTGCTGGAGAGACCGATTGGAGGTTTCAAAATGTACAGAAGAATGCTTCGAATATCCTGAGTAGAAAAGACCAGTCAGGAAGTCCTCAACTTGTTAAATAAGAAAAAATAGCTTCTAACATTCATCAAGGAACAAAAGCTCAGGCACATTGGACACATCAAGAGAGGTAAACATGTACTCATCACTAAGGGGAAAATTGAAGGAAAATGATCTGTGCGGAGACGGAGAAATTCCTCGCTTAAAGACCTGCGCCGCTGGTATGGACGAATTTCCATTGAAATCTTTCAAGCCGCTGTTTTGAGAATTATCATAATTAGTTTGATCGCCAACCTTCGTAGGGAGACCGCGTCCTAATAATAAGAAGGAAAAGAAGACGAGGAAGAAGAAGAGGGTTAATTAAAACACCCGGAATTGCCAGAGAAATCCTTTCCAAATTCGTTAAGCGTTCATTGTTTGTATAAAGACCTGGTACAAGAGGGAAGATGTAACTCCAGGATCAGCTGTGAACTGTTAGTTTGACGCTCATTCTGCACAAGTTCTATAACGACCTCATATTTTAAGCCTACCAGCGATCTCAATCTGACTTCAACTCACAAGGTGAACGTATCGTGAGTGCTTCTTTATTTCAGTCTTTCTTTCGGCTTTATATTAAATAAATAAATAAATAAATACCGGAAGTAAAGTATATAAACATGTGACAAATCAACCTAGTGATTTTTGAACGGGATTATGCTAGTGTAGGTATCTGTCTGTCTGTCTGTTAGGTCATCAGCCCAGAGGCTGGTTGGATCCTCAAATAGCACCACCAAAGGCTATGCAGTTATAGGAAAACCACAAAAACCAATGGCAGTACCTAAATGAGGCGTACTAGGCAAGACGAGGAATGAGGTAGTTTAACATTGCTTTCCTCACTGGGCCACGCAGTGCTATTGTAGCACGACTGACCCTATGATCAACACCTTTCATAACACTCAGACGCACTGGTTGTGCTCTGAATGTCATTACTCAGCACGACCCACACCCCAGCAACCTCCATATTGTCACAGCCATGGGTGAGACTGGGACTTCAGTGGAAGCTACACTTTGCTCTGGCCTGTGCCAAGAGATGGATGCAAAAGTACTGCATCCATCAAGAAACGACAGCAGGTAGAGTGTAGGTATATTGTAACAAAATATTTTCCGATACATTTATGTGCTGTATGATTATAACACCATATGTCGTGAAGTAAAAAAAAAAAGAAAAAAAAGAATCCATGCAGGTATGGTACAATATCTGATAACTAGATGTCAACACAAAAAACGATTATGAATATCATTTGCTGAAATGCTCAAATGATTGCATGTCACTATAATGGTGTATGATTGCACTGAGCAGTAGTTATATAAACTTCCTCGCTTAGTTCAACGTAGATGAGTATCACATAACAAAGAGTACATCCGTAGTGGTAACATTAACGGAAGGCTAATGAGAGGGTTATGGAACACAGCTGTAATGACAGTAGCAAAGAATACCAGAGTTTTATTTTATTTTATTATTTTTTTTTTGCTAGGGGCTTTACGTCGCGCCGGCACAGATAGGTCTTATGGCGACGATGGGATAGGAAAGGCCTAGGAGTTGGAAGGAAGCGGCCGTGGCCTTAATTAAGGTACAGCCCCAGCATTTGCCTGGTGTGAAAATGGAAAACCACGGAAAACCATTTTCAAGGCTGCCGATAGTGGGATTCGAACCTACTATCTCCCGGATGCAAGCTCACAGCCGCGCGCCTCTACGCGCACGGCCAACTCGCCCGGTACCCGGGTTTTAGACATGGTATAAAGGATATAGAACTTTCCTTTCTAATGAACAGGAATCACAAGCAGTTCTGCACTGCGTCAATATGTATCGCACAGCGTTAGTGAATGAGTCATCGGTGCATTAACAGTTGTGCCAACATCGCGGGTTAAAACCCTGCAGAGGAAAGTCCACTATCCAAGAGTGGAAAAGAGACCATTCGAAACTCCATGTGGTAGGATGTCGGCATGTAGGCCTACAAGATTTCTGGATACACATTTAGTGATACGTGTTACTTTGCCATTAGTTACAGCGAAACAGAACGTCAAATGGACGAGCAGGCATCGTACATTAAAAAGCCGGCAGCAGTTATTATTATTATTATTATTATTATTATTATTATTATTATTATTATTATTATTATTATTATTATTATTATTATTATTATTATACCGTCCGACTCATTGGCTGAATGGTCAGCGTTGAGGCCTTCGGTTCAGAGGGTCCTGGGTTCGATTCCCGGTTGGGTCAGTAACTTTAATCGCATCTGATTAATTCTTCTGGCCCGAGGATTGGGTGTTTGTGTTTGTCCCAACACTTTCCTCTTCATATGCAGACAACACATTACACTACTAACCACCACAGAAACACGCAATAGTGTTCACATCCCACCATATAGGGTTGGCGTCAGGAAGGGCATCCGACCGTAAAACAGGGCCAAATCGACATGTGCGACATAATTCGCACCCGCGACCCCACAGATGTGGGAAAAATGGGAGAAAACAAGAAGAAGATTATTATTATTATTCTACCAGCGTATTTAAAATGCACGCCTTTTCTAAGGCCATCTGTGTCAACAGACTTGAACTTGTGAACTCCCAGAAACCCGCGTCTTCTACTGTTAGATGTCTTTACCTGTACCATCGATTTAGTTGCTCTCTCTCCTGGACTAAAGATTGACTACTGGATAGAGTAACATAATATTTTCGAAGCTGGCAAACCTTTTTTCTGAAGATTGTTTTCTTAGTGTACCGAAGTTGTCAACACTTCAGCTGATTCCTCCTCGATTGTAATCAACCTATCAGATACTTGGAAATATGTTCTGTAGCCAATTAAAACCGGGGGTTTGTACTGGAATCTAGCCTATCAGTAAAGAGTTCTGGAAGCTTCCCTTCAGGGTACTATAAAAGCAGGGCGCTTTCGGTACTATAAAAGCAGGGCACTTTCAGGTGCACAATGGTTCGAACGGAATCGTGACATTCACAATGATCTACATATTGATGAAGTCCACTCCAGAATACTTAAATCAGCTAGAAAATTCTACTCTGGTCTAGATTCCAACCACAACACCCTTATCTCCAGCTTGGGAAACTATGACACTGAAGGTCTTCGATACAAAAAAACCCGAGTCCCTTTTAGACTAGTTTAATCACCCTTCAGGGTGCAGGTCATACCCTGACCAGTTCAATTCCGTTCAAGGTACCACCACCCCCTATATCTATGCAGTCTAGTTAACCAATCTGTCGAAAGTTGCACCCAAGACCCACAAAGCCGAAGGGCTAAAATTGCTCAATTGATCTAGGTTCCACCCTCAAATCCATCGAGACGCGTGGTCTGCCTGTTAGTCTTGTCTGAATCGTTCCAATGCTTGTGAGTGTGACTTGACGGAGACCTAAGGGAGGCAGGGCTGAGGCCTGCGTGAGGAAGTCCCATCGGCACGCGGTAATGGCAGAATTTGAGGGGAAGGTTTGAACCTCTTTTCTTTTAATGTAATTTTGTAAACTGGTGGTTTTCAATGTAGAATTTTCTGCGAAGTCCGAAGACTCTGGCTTTATTCCCTACCGGGAAATGTGTAAGGTAAGGGAACAAAGAGTGATGACCCTCTGTTGTTTTCCATTCGACCTTGCATTGGGTGACTAAAGTTTTTGAATTTCGTAAATCTTGTATCGGCCTTAAAGGTTACCACTTTAGTCACACCTTATGCTATAGGATTAGCCTCTGTATCATTGCGCCATTAAGCCCACTTACGGTTTTAACAATTTCTGTAAGGAATGCAGGTGTTTCGTCTCCTTGCATTTTGTTTATGGCCGGTTACTTGCAACCATTTTCTTTTTCCATTAAGGTCATGTAGTATGGGCAATTATGCCCGCTGTTTATTCGGTAACTCTTTCTGCATCTGGGTTCCCTTCAAGAATTGTGGAGTAATTGATGAATACTCTAAAGTGAGGTCACCCGATGGGTTTCCTAGTGTAATTTCTGTGTATCAAAGGAAGCTGACTGCCTCTGCGAGGTTAGACTATGGTATTTTGGAGCTCAGACTCCTCAGTAGTGTACCTTCTTGGAGAAAATATTGTACCTGTCAAGAACAATAAGGCTCGTTGCTATGTAAATAAACTGCCTGGTAATTATTGCAAGTTTTATACCTGATTTTAGAACTTCTAAGTCGCTGATATTGTTAGAGTTGACGAGATCATTAAGTACCTGTTGTATTTGTTCGTTATTCATTCAAATTTTCTCTCTCTAAATTTTAACAAAAGGAAATAAATAAAATTTCCAATTTTTTTCTGTTAAATTCTGCCCTAGTTAATTCCTTGTCCAGCCTTCAGCGCAGGCGCTTCTTATGCCTCTGTGAACCACGGAAACTCCGTAATATTTATTATTATTATTATTATTATTATTGTTACGGACTTTTCCGTGGTAGGTAGAGGTGAAAGAAGGTGCGGGTGTGAATGGGTTTCAAGCTACGAAATTATAGTGCAATGTAAAATTAATTTAAAATTTAACAACGTTATATTTTCTTTTCGAAAACAAAGAAATAACAAGCATGGCAGGTACAAAGTAGCAATTCGAAAGGGGTTAGTTACAATATTTACAGAATTTGGGCTTCGCGCCCCGACTTCACAGTTCTTGGGCAATCAGCTCAGTTTTACCCCAAACACAAGTTTTACCAGAGGGGGAGAAAACCCCATTCATACCTAGGAGCCCTTGCTCCAAATTACACTGAAAAACCTCCATGAGGCATACAACCCAGAATTTTCAAAAGAGCCGATCGCTCTCAAAATTTAAGCCTCTCCCAGGCCACACCAAACTCCACCTTCAAGTTGTCCTCAACGGACATAAACACAGGGGTAAAATACCCAATCTACTGAGGTCTATTAAAAGAAAAGCAGGTTAATAAAATGACCTCTAAAATAACAATTTGAGAGGAGGCGAACTTGCACTCCTAATACACTTTGATTAAGACCTATTTGGCACTAGGCCGTTAATACAAGGGCTAATCCCATGCTAAAGAGGTGACTTAAGAAAAGAACAATTTGTTTTACATTAACGAAAAATAGGTCGAGAAAATAAGTTCACCTCAAGACAATGTGAGTGGGAGCTCGAGAGGGTTAGCACTCTCTATCCCAATATGTCGTTTTACAAGAGAATAGATGAAAAGGGAAGTTACATTTTAGGAAAAGGTTACATGGTTGAACGCTTAGAACCCGCCCCGAAAGTTAAACTGCTGAGCTAGCAAAGAAAGAAGTTATTAATCAGCCATTACCTTGTGTTGAACGGCTGGAGAAGAAAGAGGCGCTTCCCGCCCCCTGCTATGTACTTAACACACTGAAAGATGGAACAGAAGTGGCCTAGAGACCCAAAAAAAAGCAGTTTAAATACTCTCGCGGAAGTTTCTAGGCGTTAGGGGAAAGAAAACACCCTCCTACAAACTCTTTATTGGATAGGACCCCGCAACAGATTCAAGTTGGGGGAAGATACATCTGATTGGATAGAAATTAATTGAAGAAATTCGGGATTGGATACATTCATAACAAGGGGAAGAAAGGGGTAAATATTGCCAACTTAAACAATGATAGAAAGAAATTTAACAAAGAACAAACTCTTGAAATTAAATTTTCTCCAAAAAAAATAGTTCTTTGACTCCGCACTAGGTTGCACTATTGTAGATCTTCAGTAGTGTCCTCTAGAAGAGAAAGTTCACACTTCTTACTTCAAGCGAAACAAAAACACATCAAAAATGACACAGTTCAAAAACTCAAAATTTTCCACGTGGTGACATCTTCTGAGACGGTAGAAAATTAATACTGTCAATAAAGTTCAGACTTCCTCCAGCAGAGGAGTTTCAACAGGCGCACATTTTAAATTAGCGGAGTGGAGGTGTACCGCCCGGTACAGACCTCTCCCCCCAAAAGTTCCTCCAGGGATGACACATGAAATCAGTTTGAAACAAGGTCCAAGTTATGCTGAGGGTATGAAGATTGATTGCCAAAAAATTTATAAGATTTTCTTAATTTGGGGTTGATTTGGTTTCAAAATTTGTTGTTGCAGATGAAGTAAAGTCTTTATATTTGTAGAAGTTGAATTTCTGAAGATAACTTTTTATACTTGAAAGTGAAGAAAAAAAAATTTCAAGGTCCACCAAATATTGCAGTTGAATTCCCAAGTGTAGTTATTACTTATGGTATCTGTTCATGTAGTAGATGGTGATGAAGTGGGATTGCCAGACCGGCCGTTGCGGCTTGCGTCCAAAGGAGGCCGCTCGGACCCCTCAAGTACCCTGAGATACCGCTCGCCCGCACTATGAGGGGAGCAGAGGTGTTGAAGCACGCCGCGCCCGCGGTGAACATATACAGGCTGCGGGCAAGTAGCAGGTCGTGCGCCGCACATCAGCCTTGGCCGGGAGGAGAGCTCCGGCTCGCCGTGCACACGTCGTCCTCGCTGGGGCCGAGGGGGCCCGTCCTCAGCTCCAGTTGCTGCACGGCGACGCGCGGCTGCGGGGGCACTGAAACATTAAAGCTTGGCGGCAGAATTGTGTTGGACCATCATCTTTTTTGAGGGTACAGGCTTGTGGAGAGGTTGAGGGGCCAGCGGCGTGCAAATATCCATGGCATAAGTCAAGCCACTGTGTGTATTGAAGCAGGAGACGGGAGCGTGGTAATGGCCGAGGTAAGGACAGGAAGGCAGTTTAACAATCGGGGAGGTTTACAAGAAATGCTTACATATAAAATAAAATAGAAGGAGCAGAATGCCTTAAGAGTGGAACTCAAAAAAAAAAACAATATAACCTTCATATTCCTATCAAATTATATGAAGCAAGTTGACACAAAATTTACACCGGTTTCACCTGGGACAGGTGAACCCTAAATATCCTCTCGGTGGCTGGATTGCTTTATAACAACGTAACCGGGGTGAGGAAATCGAGAATTATACAAGGCCCATGAAATCTGGGGGCAAGCTTGCCCGCGGGAACAAAATTTTTGACCATAACCTGGTCACCTACCTTCAAAGGGGTGGGTCTCCGTCCACGATCATACCTTTCCCTAACCTTTTCATGAGACACTTTAAGATTGGCTTTAGCCTTCTTCCAAAGATCTTTAATGTTATCCGGATCTATTGTCTCGGGTAGAATGTCATTCAGAGACCAGAGGTTAGAGAGCGGCGAGTTGGGAACAAACTTGAACATCAAAGAAGCTGGAGTAAACTTGTGAGATTCATGAACCGCCGAATTCAAAGCAAAAGCTATCCAATGCAGGGACGTGTCCCACCTGGAATGATCTTCATGATGATAGGCAATAAGTGCTGACCTGAGATTACGGTTAACCCTTTCAGCCAGAGATGGTTGAGGGTAATAAGCAGAAGTAGTTACATGAGAGATTGATAAGTCAAAACAGAATTTACGAAATAAATTAGATGTAAAAGCCTTAGCATTATCAGATACAATATATTGACACGGACCAAAAGAAGCAAAAATAGAATTTAAGCAGGTAATGGTAGACTGAGCGGTAGCCAGCTTAGTCGGAAATAACCAAGAAAATCTGGTAAAACCATCTACGCACACAAAGATGAACTTGTTAGCATTACCCTTTGACTGGGGGAAGGGTCCTACATAATCGATATACAGACGTTCCATGGGGCGCGACGCTTGATGCGAAGACAAAAGGCCTACCTTGGTGGACATGGTGGGTTTACCGAGCAAACAAGATTTACAAGCTTTTACAAGTTCACGGATTTCACCGTCCATACCTTTCCAGATGAACATTTCACGAATCTTCTCACGAGTTTTAAAGATTCCAAGATGCCCTCCTAATGGGGTCTCATGATAATACTCTAAGATCATAGGTACAAGAACTGCTGGAACGACAACTTTCATCATCCTATCATGCCTCGATGGGCAACATAGAACACCATTCCTCAGAACATAAGGGACAACATGTTCCCCAGAAGAAAGGGTTTCCATTATCGGAGCCAGCGTCGGATCTTCACGTTGGTATTTCTCAATATCCCTAAAAAGCATGGGAGCATCTGTTAAGATGGCATTAACACCAGATAGCATGGACTCGGGAGGTGATGAACTGTCGACCGGTTCGTGGGTCTCGACGTCGTTATGAAACATACGGCTGAGTCCATCAGCAACAACATTTTCGGTACCTCTGATATGTCTAACATCAAACTGGAAGGCGGAAATACGAATAGCCCAGCGGGCTATACGACCAGTACGACGCGGCCTACCTAAGACCCAGCTTAATGCTTGATTATCTGTCTCCAGGTCGAATTTGACGTGTTCCAGATAGAGATGGAACTTTTCTAAGGCGAATAAGACTGCCAAACCTTCGAGCTCATAGATGGAATACTTGGCTTCTTGAGCCGACAAGGTCCTAGAGGCATAGGCGATAGGTCGCCTCCCTAGTTCAGTCTCTTGAAGAAGGACTGCAGCTACTGCTGACGACGACGCGTCGGTTTGGACGATGAATTTCTTCGAGAAATCAGGCATAGCAAGTACAGGGGCATTACAAAGTGCTAATTTAAGGTCTTCAAAAGCGGCTTGTTGAGAAGGTCCCCACTCGAATTTGATGCCTTTCCTACGAAGAAGGTTTAAGGGCGCCGCTCTATTAGCAAAGTTAGGAATGAACTTCCTGAAGAAATTCACCATACCAATGAACCTGGCGATACCTTTAATGTCCTTGGGAGGTTTAAAATCACGGATGGCCTGTGTTCTAGAATGTACGACTGCTACACCATCGGGTGACACAATATGCCCTAGGAATGACATAGAGGGCTTAGCAAAGGCGACCTTGGACAACTTAACGGTTAACCCAGCCTTACGAAGGCGATCGAGAACTTCTCGCAGATGATCTAGATGTTCTTCAAAAGTCTCTGAAAATACGACGACATCATCTAAATAGTGATATAAGTACTCGAATTTGATGTCGGAGAAGACCCTATCTAGTAGCCTAGTGAGCACAGCTGCCCCGGTGGGGAGCCCGAAAGGCACGCGGTTGTATTCGTATAAATTCCAGTCCGTGGCAAACGCTGTAAGGTGTTTAGACTCTTCGGCAAGGGGAATTTGATTATAGGCCTGATTCAAGTCCAAGATAGTGAAGAACTTGGCCTTACGAAACCATGAAAAGCAAGAATGAAGGTCAGGAAGGGGCACAGATTGCAACACCACCTTCCGATTGAGAGCCCTGTAATCAATGACAGGCCTGAAGCCTCCTTGGGGTTTCGGGACTAGAAAAATAGGCGATGAATACGCCGACTTAGAGGGCCTAATAATACCATCCTTCAACATCTGATCGATAATTTCTTTCAGAGCCTTCATTTTAGGTGGAGATAGCCTATAAGGTGGAAAACGGACAGGAATCGAATCCGTGACCTCAATTTTGTATTCAATAAGGTCAGTAACACCAAGAGTATCAGAGAACACCTCGGGAAACGACTGACACAGTTTGCGAATACTATCAGCCTGCTCCTCAGGTAGATGTCTAAGGTCTAACAACATCTCATCCTGGGTAGGCGAAATAGATGAACATGACACAGAATTACACTTTAACAAGGGAATTTTACAATTGGACGCAAATTTGAATGTGCACGACTTACTCTGAAGATCGAGCACAAGACCAGTGTGAGAAATAAAGTCCGCTCCCAGTATGATGGGGCAAGACAGGTGCTTAGCCACAAACAATTTAATTTTCCAAGTAAACTTAAAAATACGAATTTTGACCAGTACGGAACTTAGAATTTCTAATGGAGATGAATTAGCCGAAACATATTGAATAGAAGATGAGACGTAGTCAGGTAGTTTACAAACAGCTTTCAATTTAGAATACCATTCAGCCGAAATAATCGAACAAACACTGCCTGAATCTAAGAGAGCTGTTATAGGCTCGTTATTTAACTCAATCTTAAGAAAAGGAACAGGTGCGGGGGTATCCGCCGCGATCCTAAGGCACTCTTTGGGGCATTCAAAAGATGTATTCGAAGACTTATCGTTCCCTGAATTCTCGACCTTTTTGCCAGGGGCTGAGCCTTGGGAAGCAGAATTAGTTGACTCAGCCGCAGCCACTAGTCACTTTTGATTGTTGTTGGAAGTTACACCAGAAGTTGAGCAGGAGGGGGTGCTATTCGAATTGGGACAATTCTTTGCGATATGTGAGAAAGCCCCACATTTAAAACAGCCTTGTGATGAACCAGCTCCATTATTTGCCCTACTAGTTTTGATCAGAGGACATTTATTGCGCAGATGGTCAGGCGACCCGCAAGCATAACATTTACGGGGGGTGACTGATCGGCGAGGTGGAGGCCGAGTATTACTAATGGAAGGCGGGGGTTCTTTCGCGACACGCAAAGAATCGGCGTATCTAACTCCTTCCGCTGAGACGGCCAATTCTTCAAGTTCCGAGAAAGTTTGCGGGCACGCCGCGAAACACAAATATGACCTATAGGGAGGTGAAATTCCCTCTACAATAGCCTGTACAATCTGATCTTCAGGAAAATGAAGGGCAAACACCCTAGTATAAAACTTAATGTCCTGTATGAAATCAGCCAGGTTTTCATCCAAGCGCTGTACACGATAATAGTACTTCTGAATAAGGGAGGACCTGGCCCTAGCAGGGATGAAGTTAGCTAGCAAATGGGCATGGAAATCCTCAATAGATGATTGCTCGGCAATGGCTCTTACGATTTTATCAGAGAGAATACCAATAGCATACGGATAGATAATTTGCAAGATTTGACATGGAGTAAGAGAAAAAACAAGGGCATGATCCTGGAATTCCCCTAGAAATCTTAAAAATGAAATTACGTCACTGGTGGTATTAACGGAAAACTTAGATATACCTCTGAGCAACATTGCCAATGGATGAGGCAAGCTACTAAACCCGGGTGACATAGTAGGTAAAGGTTTCAATGGCAAGGAAGTTAATTCAGAACGGATGTTACTCAGCGATGCACGGCGTTCACACTCGTTGTCCAGTGGGGCAGGGATAGTTTGAGCAGCAACGGTTATTCTATTAACTTCTCCCTTGGGAGGCGCTTCCTCACTACCTGCATTTACTATGGTGGGTTGATCAGATTTGGGAGGAACTTCCCCAGTTAACAATTGAGTGACCTTACTAGATAATTCGGAAATATTTTCCAGGAGCGTACTAGCTTCCTTCCTCTGAACATCATTCAGTTTTAGAGACAACAGATCGTTAACCCTATTCGAAAAATGATATAGCCTGCCTTGCACCCGCTTAATTTGATTAGGAGACGGATCATTTTCATCAAAAAAACTAACTACAGAAGCTAGCCCAGTAATATTCTCCGTGATCGTGGAAAGAGAGTCGTCAATTTCTTTCTCTCCCAAATTGGGGATAGAAATGGGCAAATCAAGGGACTCTCTAAGCTTGTTAGTGTCTATTGCAACCGTGCCTCCAGATTGCACATTTCTGATAGTTAATTCATAGATCAACTCCTCCTTACGCAAATAGTTAAGAAGGAGAACATCGCAAGGGCCGGGCATGATGACAGACCAATTTTGAAAAACTCAAAAAATTCCAGCAACTGGGAAAATAGTTAGAGTTCGGAACAAACAATATTTAGCCGTCAAAAGGGGCTAAATTGAGACCCATTCAACCACGCTCTGCTACCACTTGTTACGGACTTTTCCGTGGTAGGTAGAGGTGAAAGAAGGTGCGGGTGTGAATGGGTTTCAAGCTACGAAATTATAGTGCAATGTAAAATTAATTTAAAATTTAACAAGGTTATATTTTCTTTTCGAAAACAAGGAAATAACAAGCATGGCAGGTAAAAAGTAGCAATTCAAAAGGGGTTAGTTACAATATTTACAGAATTTGGGCTTCGCGCCCCGACTTCACAATTCTTGGGCAATCAGCTCAGTTTTACCCCAAACACAAGTTTTACCAGAGGGGGAGAAAACCCCATTCATACCTAGGAGCCCTTGCTCCAAATTACACTGAAAAACCTCCATGAGTCATACAACCCAGAATTTTCAAAAGAGCCACTCGCTCTCAAAATTTAAGCTCTCCCAGGCCACACCAAACTCCACCTTCAAGTTGTCCTCAACGGACATAAACACAGGGGTAAAATACCCAATCTACTGAGGTCTATTAAAAGAAAAGCAGGTTAATAAAATGACCTCTAAAATAACAATTTGAGAGGAGGCGAACTTGCACTCCTAATACACTTTGATTAAGACCTACTTGGCACTAGGCCGTTAATACAAGGGCTAATCCCATGCTAAAGAGGTGACTTAAGAAAAGAACAATTTGTTTTACATTAACGAAAAATAGGTCGAGAAAATAAGTTCACCTCAAGACAATGTGAGTGGGAGCTCGAGAGGGTTAGCACTCTCTATCCCAATATGTCGTTTTACAAGAGAATAGATGAAAAGGGAAGTTACATTTTAGGAAAAGGTTACATGGTTGAACGCTTAGAACCCGCCCCGAAAGTTAAACTGCTGAGCTAGCAAAGAAAGAAGTTATTAATCAGCCATTACCTTGTGTTGAACGGCTGGAGAAGAAAGAGGCGCTTCCCGCCCCCTGCTATGTACTTAACACACTGAAAGATGGAACAGAAGTGGCCTAGAGACCCAAAAAAAAGCAGTTTAAATACTCTCGCGGAAGTTTCTAGGCGTTAGGGGAAAGAAAACACCCTCCTACAAACTCTTTATTGGATAGGACCCCGCAACAGATTCAAGTTGGGGGAAGATACATCTGATTGGATAGAAATTAATTGAAGAAATTCGGGATTGGATACATTCATAACAAGGGGAAGAAAGGGGTAAATATTGCCAACTTAAAGAATGATAGAAAGAAATTTAACAAAGAACAAACTCTTGAAATTAAATTTTCTCCAAAAAAAATAGTTCTTTGACTCCGCACTAGGTTGCACTATTGTAGATCTTCAGTAGTGTCCTCTAGAAGAGAAAGTTCACACTTCTTACTTCAAGCGAAACAAAAACACATCAAAAATGACACAGTTCAAAAACTCAAAATTTTCCACGTGGTGACATCTTCTGAGACGGTAGAAAATTAATACTGTCAATAAAGTTCAGACTTCCTCCAGCAGAGGAGTTTCAACAGGCGCACATTTTAAATTAGCGGAGTGGAGGTGTACCGCCCGGTACAATTATTATTATTATTATTATTATTATTATTATTATTATTATTATTATTATTATTATTATTATTATTATTATTATTATTATTATTATTATTATTATTATTATTATTATTATTATTATTATTATTATTATTATTATAGTTTTACGACCGCATTGTAATCGAAACCGACTTTCAACCTATTAGGTCGTATTAAGTACATTTAGTACGTGTTGAAGAGATGTTAAGTACAGAACAAGAATGGCCAACCAAACACCAGTGGGAGATTGTGGGTTCGGATCCCACTGGTGTCTCGTTGACTATTTTTGTTCTGTACTTAACATCTCTTCAGCACGTACTAAATGTACTTAACACGACCTAATAGGTTGAAAGTCGGTTTCGATTATTATTATTGTTATTCGTAATTTTAGCATAGTAACTGACACATTTAACTGAAATAAATATTGTAAATCCATTTGTTTATCTCATTCGTTCATGCATTTCTTCATCAAATACCCAACAAGTGAGATGACACATTCACCAAGTGCTTACGGCCACCCACCTTAAAAAGTGGGATGAGAAGGAACATTCCTATTGTTTGCAGGTATGAAATTCCATATCCTGGATGCAGTAATTATAAACGAAGCAGTAGTGCAGTATACGAGAATGATAAGAGAGCAGCCTGATCTTGTATTGTGGCTATGTTAGCACGAGAAGTAGAAAATGTCGATTGGTGGTGGTGATTGATATTTTAAGAGGCAAAACATTTGAGACCATCAGCCCATTATATCAGTTAATAGCTGTGGAACCTTATTCGGGTACTTTTTTTAATGTTTCCTTTTAGGACTTGAATTACTTGTTTGAAGTGAGTTTTTATTTTTATTGTGTCGTTGATTGATACTTTACGAATTCTTTTTTTATTTAGGGTTATCGTTTTGTGTTTAATTTTAGTTTAAGATTTTGTTCTTGTTGCAACCCAGATTGTCTGGCAAGCAGTTTGATCTTTTCAAATAAATAACAAAAGTAAGTATATATTTATGAACCGCACTATAGAAATGATGTCGATTGACGGAAGCTGAACCTGGACATAAACGGCATCCGGATTGTCATTATTCATCTCAGCAACTCAGAAAACCCATGGATTCGACATTAATATTTATTATTTTTGATTAATTGTCCATGTGACACCCTCTTCACCCCCCCAATCCCATGTTGACACCACAGTAATTTTGTTTTTAACGGGCGAGTTGGCCGTGTGGTTAGGGGCGCGCAGCTGTGAGCTTACATCCGGGAGGTAGTGCGTTCGAATCACACTGTCGGCAGCCCTGAAGATGATTTTTCGTGGTTTCTCATTTTCACACCAGGTAAATGCTGGGGCTGTACCTTAATTAAGTCCACGGCTGATTCCTTCCCACTTCCCACTCCTAGCCCTTTCCTATCCCATCGTCGCCATAAGACCTATCTGAGTCGGTGCGACGTAAAGCAAATTGTAAATGAGGGCTTTTTTTTTCGCAGGTAGTAAGAAGTACGTGTTCCAAGTTTGGTTGAGAGTTGTGTTCTAACATTCACGCATACATTGATAGTTTCCTTCATTTTTGACTTTTTCTTTTCCACCCCTTCTGACCCCCATAACCACCTCCACAACGATGGCGGCCGAAATTGAACTTAAACGAAGTGCATGGTGTCACTATTCACCTCAGCAACCCTCATGGATTCGACACTATTTTTGATTTTGTTTTGTATGTCAACCCCTCCCAACTCCCATCTCTATGGGTGCTGGGGGTGTCTTACCCTCACAGTGCTTTTCTTCAGAGAGTAAATACCAAGTTTACTTGAAATTGCTCCAGCGGTTTTGGAGGAGATGTTGAACATACACACATACACTCATTTATATGTATAAAGGGGAATGAAAGGTAAGATTTTTAGTATTTGCTTTACGTCGCACCGACACGAGAGGTCTTGTGGCAACGATGGAATAGGAAAGGGCTAGGAGTGGGAAGGTAGCGGCCGTGGCCTTAATTAATGTACAGCCCCAGCATTTCCCTGGTGTGAAAATGGGAAACCACGGAAAAGCATTTTCAGGGCAGCCGGTAGTGGGATTCGAACCCACTATCTCCCGGATGCAGGCTCACAGCTGAGCGCCCCTAACCGCACGGTCAAATCGCCCGGTAATGATAAAATAATATCAGCGTGTGGCCTCCGTGGAGGCCTGGTGGAGGTCTTTCGAGTTGATGCCTTATAGTCAACCTCCGTGCCTGTGAAGATGAATTCTAATGTTTGAGATGGCGCTGACAGCCAGTTCCCGAGACAGAGGAATTAGCCGATGATAGTTAAACTCTCCGACCGTATCGGGAATCGAACCCGCGGTCCCTTTGACCGAAGGTCAGCATGGTAACAATGTAGCCATACAGCCGAACAGGAGAAAGATGAAGAGAAGCGAGCCTCGAAGACCTAATGAAGTGTTAGCTTGGAAATATGAAAAAGAGTAGCCTCACATTAGTAAGTGAAAGCATCGTTTGAGACACTCTAATTTCATGTTCTCATCCCGAGGTGCTGCAGCTCTTGTCAGGCACAACCCTAATGTAACTGAGCCGCGTATACCAATTTATAACCACGTACTAGCCCTCCTGCTATCCTGAATTCTCTGGCAGTAAATGACATGAAATGTCGTACGGATTTTTGTGCCGGGATATACCAGGACGTATTCGGCTCGCCAGGTGGTCTTTCTATTAGACTCCCGTAGGCGACCTGCGCGTCGTGATTAGGATGAATTGATGATGAAGATAACACATACACCCAGCCCCCGAGCCAGGGAAAAATTCCCGACCCTGTCGTGAGTCGAACTCGGGACCCCTGTGACAAAAGGCCAGCACATTAACCATTTAGCCATGAAGCCAGACTTATCTGGCAGTAACGTGAATAGAACCGGGACCACCGATGATTGCAGCTAATCGTTACGCTACGGAGGAGGTGAAACGAAGTCATCAGGGAGGTAGGATACGTTTACCATCCATGGTTAGCTTTTCCCCCGGACTGAGTGAGGAATCTCACCTCTACCGCCTCGAGGGCAGTGTCCTGGAGCGTGAGACTTTGAATCGGGCATACAACTGAATAGGAGGACCAGTACCTCGCCCAGGCGGCCTCAACTGCAACGTTGAACAAGGGACTTATGGGGGTTGGCAAGGAATAGGCAAGGAAGAGGGAACGAAGTGACCGTGGCCTTGAGTTAGGTACCATCCCGGCATTTGCCTGGAGAAAAGTGGGAAGTCACGGATAACCACTCGTTGGATGGCTGAGGAGGGAATCGAGCCCACTGTACTCATTTGACCTCCCAAGGCTGAGTTGATCTCGTTCCAGTCCTCGTATCACTTTTCAAATTATGTGGCAGAGCCGGGAATCGAACCCGCTCCTGCGGGGGTGGTAGCTAATCGCACTAACCACTACACCACCGAGGCAGACATCTCTTCAATTTTCAAAGCACTACTTCCAGTCACCATTCAGAGTGATTAAAGCTGCGTCATATGAGAAACACCATAAGTCCACTTCTTTTCTTGAAAACTGAATTATCAGTGTATTCTTGAATCGTGAGAAAAGGTAACACTGATATATACTGCACAGCTCTTCGTTATTCATTGAGATAATTATGGTACATTACGCCAGCCATTTGAGATTACGTCCACGTCCGAGACGTATTTTAAGCGATCTTTCGCAACAAAGTGCAGTAGTTCAAAGCCTCTAATTACCGAAATTTACATCTTCATCAGTTCACATTGCAATAGCTGCGGTCAAATCATACAGTGATGATCTCAAGATACATTACTTTGCTCTATGGACATGGTATGCTCCTGGAAATTCATCCCCCTGTGGGTGGGGCGGTAGAATAACACCCACGGTATCTCCTGCCTGTCGTAAGAGGCGATTAAAAGGGGCCTCAGGGGCTCTGAACTTTGGAGCGTGGGTTGGCGACCACGGGGCCCTCAGCTGAGTCCTGGCATTGCTTCCACTTACTTGTGCCAGGCTCCTCACTTTCATCTATCCTATCCGACCTCCCTTGGTCAACTCTTGTTCTTTTCCGACCCCGATGGTATTACGTATGGAGGCCTAGGGAGTCTTTCATTTTCCGCCCCAGGGGCTCTGAACGTTGGAGCGTGGTTTGGTGACCACGGGGCCCTTAGCTAAGTCCTGGCATTGCTTCCACTTGCTTGTGCCAGGCTCCTCACTTTCATCTATCCTATCAGATCTTTCTTGTTCAACTCTTGTTCTTTTCCGACTCCGACGCTATTAGGTTTGTGAGGGCAGGGAGTCTTTCATTTTCACGCCCTTCGTGGCCCTTGTCTTCCTTTGGCCGATATCTTCATTTTTCGAAGTGTCGGATCCCTTCCATTTTTCCCTCTGATTAGTGTTATATAGAGGATGATTGCCTAGTTGTACTTCCTCTTAAAACAATAATCACCACCACCACGACCACCTGGAAATTCAAGGCTACTATCCGAAATGGAACATAAAGGCTGATCCGTTTGAGATTTAAGAAAAGTAAGAAACTAGGTACAAGAAACTTTTAAAATGTATTGCCTGTTAATGGTACATACATTTGTAGAAGAGTCTGAAGTTATTATCCCAGCATGTTAGTACTCAACATGTCCACCATTGCGAATGTGGCACAGACCACACCTCGAGTCCATTTTTCGCCACGTGGCGCGCAGCATTTCCGGAGTTATTTGCTGGAAGGCCGCTGTAATCTTCCTCCGCAGGTCTGTTAGATTACTACTACTACTATACTCCGTACGGCTCTACTTCTAAATTGACGTTTTAGCAGATTTTGGCTCTGTCTGGTGGTTATGCGCTGAAGCATAGACATCCAACCAATCCCAAGCTGCCATTCATATCGATTTATATCGGCAGAGCACGATCTGGAAACCTAGTTGCCAACTCTAATATTACATTCGCCACGTGGTTAACCTATCTCGCTCAGCGTGTTTGGTATTCGGAACGGTTCGCGATCTTTTGCATTTTCCTTCAATATTTAGTGTGTTTTTCATATTGTTGGAGGGTTCCAGTGACTCTGAGATCAGTAGTGTGTTCCCTTTGTAGGCCATAACCTCCTTTCTGTGCCAGCCATTAGCCGTTAATGATGTGTTATTTCCTCATTCTCTTTTATTGTTAATAATATATTCTCTTTTAGTGCCAGATATTGTTAGAAAGTGTAGTTATTGTGAATTTGTTTTCAATCCACATTCATTCGTTTTTTCTGAGTACTGTAGGCTATTGCAATTTACAAGGGCTGTTTACTGCGGTCATATTGCATCAGCTGTTCTCGCAGGCGTAGCGCGCTGGCAACAGAGGGAAGGTGATGCTCATTTGTTTTGCGAAACTTCAATTTAGAAGTAAGGCCGTGCGGAGTTTAAATTGTTGTCATTCCTCCCCTGAAGTGGGAGGCGGGCCTCCTAGACGGTGACGCCGTCTCTCATGCCAGGAGATTCGTATCGGAGAAGATGAGAGGGTTCGCGGTCATGGCCCGTAATAGGAACTGTCCCGGCATTCGCCTTAGTGCAGGGGAATGGAAAACCATGGAAAACCATTCTCAGGACAGCTGACGGTGGGGACCAGCCCCTCTCTGTCTCCCGAGTACAGAGGTGTAGAGCGACCATGTCTAGCTCCTGACAATGTGTAGCGACTCGGTGCAACTCGGCTAAGTTCGGTCCGTCACCTGCGAAATACAATATGGCCAGCAGATAAGCAGCTGACGGTAGTCGGCAAGCTATTGTTCATTAATCACCCACCAGGTTCGCAGTTAAGCTCCTTACTTCCTCAACTTTCAAATACGCACAGTTCGTAGAAATTAGGTATTTTCATCTTAAACCCCCTCATAGCTCACACCGATATTTACAAATTTTAATTTCTACACTACCTTCTTAAATCGACTATGCAACTCCAGTATGCCAAGGTTTTTGAAAATAGGTAAATAAATAAATAGTTACCACATTAAGGCTGCATATGTTTCATAAATAGAAATTAAATCGCTTTCTTGGTTTTGTAGTTAAGATATCACTGAAGTTTAAAATCTTCCTGTTGAGAGGTTTCTTATCGACTTTTATAAATCGCTCGCACTTCGGTAAATGATATGTGACGACGTTACTGAAAAGTGGCTTTAAAAATATTTCTAAAAAGAGCTGTGGAAGCCCGTCATTACGAGTATCACATTTTATTTCTCTTATGAATTTACCTTTCATGAGATTGGAGCAGTTTAGTAATTCATTTCGAGGAAGGTAATGCAGAACTGCAATAAGAAAATCAGAGACAATTGCCAGAAGCGATACAAAAGATGACTGGGGTCATTACAAAGAAATAGTGACCTTTCGCTATCAGATGGATGTGTTATTTCATGCTTCAAAAGTAGCACGTCCCCTCATAATGCTTCAAAGATTGAAATATTAACCTGGTAATTATAGGTTACTATTTGAAGAACTTGAAAACCACCGAGCGAGTTGGCCGCGCGGTTAGGGGCGCGCAGCAGTTAGCTTGAATTCGGGAGATAGTGAGTTAGAACCACACTGTTGGTAGCCCTGAAGATGGTTTTCCGTGGATTCTCATTTTCACACCAAGCAAATCCTGAGTTTGTACCTTAATTAACGCCACGGCCTTTCGTTCCCATTTCTAGCCCTTTCCTACCCCCTCGTCGCCATAAGACCTATCTGTTCCGGTGCGATGTAAAAAGACTTGTAAAAACTTGAAAACCATATTCTTCGATGCTTCAATGCCATCTAATGTAAATTTTGCCAGTTGCTTCCAGTTGGCGAATAAGTGAAAGATAATGAAACCGGTAGACTATTATATAAAATGTTGGCAAGCCTTTGAACAGAAGACACAGTAGTTTGTTAGCTAGCTTGAACTCAGCGCCCAGTGCATCTCTGTCGACATGTCTCATGCCGAAACCTGTCTCAAGTTTCTATTATATTGCAGTAATATTTGAATACTGGTGTTCCATTGCTATCGGAAAGATCAATATTACAAAAGCCATAACAAATATTCTACTTCGTAGTCAGTAATTCTAATGACGGTGTTGTCTAATATTTGGACACTGATATTTCATTACTATCTTAAAGCGCTCCATATAACATAGTCGACAGATCTCACCCGAACGCAGCCGAGTGGCTTCATATTGTCAGGCGCTAGACACAAGTCTTAGAGCCACGGTAGAGCCGTGACAACCCCGCCCCCATGCTCGGTTGGTCGGTCAGAGTGCAGAGCTGTCCGACTATAGACCAGACGTGGCAATTTGTAGGCCAAAACCCACTCTGCATCACCGGTTAGATTCCGTGCACTGTTAACTTGCTTCAAGTCAATGCGGAAGGCAATGACTAGATTGTGTGCACTGTTGACATGACGTAGCCCCGCACAAAAAAATCTGGAGCGTTAGGTCTAGGCTATTAGGAGACCATGGGAGATGTCCATCACGGCTGCATCAGCGATCGTTGAATGTTTGTTTCTTTTGTTTTTCGCTTAACAATGGACACGTAGAGCGCACTAATTTGCACCACCTCCTTAAAATATGTGTTTCCGGTATTTCTGGTATTACTGGTATTACCTGCCATCTAGTGTTTGCACTGTGAAATACATGCTGTTGGTTTGCCTCCCGGACAATGAGTGAACGTGCATCAGACATGCCTTCCTTCCTTTTTTTTTTTTTTTTCCCCACGCACGATAGTGTTGCCATGCCACGGAAAACGTCACTCATTGTTAACTCGCATCGTTTCCGCTGATATTACAAAATATAGCTCAGAGATATGTACATTACCGCCTCTGTGGTGTAATGGTTAGGGTGATTAGCTGCCACCTACGGAGGCCCGGGTTGGCTTCCCGGCTCTGCCACAAAATTTGGAAAGTGGTACGAGGGCTGGAATGGGGTCCACTTAGCCTCGGAAGGTCAATTGAGTAGAGGTGGGTTCGATTCCCACCTCAGCCATCCTGAAAGCAGTTATCAGTGGTTTCCCACTTCTCCTCCAGGCAAATGCCGGAGTGGTACCTAATTTAAGGCCACGGCCGCTTCCTTCCCTCTTCCTTGTCTATCCCTTCCAATCCTCACATCCCCCACCAAGGCCCCTGTTCAGCATAGCAGGTGAGGCCGCCTGGGAGAGGTACTGGTCATCCTCCCCAGTTGTATCCCCGACCCAGAGTCTGAAGCTCCAGTACCCTGCCCCTGAGGCGGTAGAGGTGGGATCCCTCGGTGAGTCCGAGGGAAAAACCGACCCTGGAGGGTGAGCAGATTAAGAAGAGAAGAAGAAGAAGTATACATTAACTTAATAAATATTACGTTTAAATTTTCTGACATCTCAAACGGACCTTTAGATCCTTAGTGTGAGCCGAGAAATCAAGCACGAACTGATTAGAAGGCCATTGTCAAGGAAGCGACGATCGCGAACGACTCTTGGCTGGTGGGGTGCAGGGCGGCTGTAGACTACAGCAGGTGTTTCCTCACAATTGTTTCATTTCGTAGTCCAACAGTTGTGTTTCCGAACTGTTGATGTTAAAATGCGCAGAAGGCGTAAATATCAGCGACCCCGCGGCGCAACGGTAGCGCGTCTGACTCCAGATCAGAAGGTTGCTTATTCAAATCACGTCGGGCTCAAGTATTTTTAATGTGATTACTTTCGAACGTTATATTCCTTGACGTAGAGCTCTGCAAGTACTTAGTAACTACAGGAGGGTAGAGAATCCTACGCGATCGCCATGGCTCTTATGTGAATCAATTATCCGAACAGATGATGTGTTTTATTTGCTGCCAACACGTTGATATCAACCGTTAAGTGCATGGTGTAGGTTGTCAGAGACTGGAGGAAATTTCGTAAACTCATGCGCGATGCCTCAGTGCTGGATGATGTTAACATAGTATATCTGACGTTAGAAGCAGCTGTGGATTTCTATGGATTGTATTCTTTCTTTCTTTCTTTCTTTCATTCTTTCTTTATCTGTTTACCCTCCAGGGCTGGTTTTTCCCTCGGACTTATCGAGGGATCCCACCTCTACCGCCTCAAGGGCAGTGTCCTGGAGCTTCAGACTCTTGGTCGGGGGATACAACTGGGGAGTATGACCAGTACCTCACCCAGGCGGCCTCCCCTGCTATGGTGAACAGGGGCCTAGTAGGGGGATGGGAAGATGGGAAGGGATAGGCAAGGATGAGGGAAGGAAGCGGCCGTGGCCTTAATTTAGGTACCATCCCGGCATTTGCCTGGAGAAGTGGGAAACCACGGAAAACCACTTCCAGGATGGCTGAGGTGGGAATCGAACCCACCTCTACTCAGTTGACCTCCCGAGGCTGAGTGGACCCCGTTCCAGCCCTCGTACCACTTTTCAAATTTCGTGGCAGAGCCGGGGGTGGCAGCTAATCACGCTAACCACTACACCACAGAGGCATGGATTGTATTACGTAAAAATATTGATTAAGCAGACAAAATACATTCAAAAGGAGCTGTGTATACATTCTTTCTTTCCTATAAAGTTATTTGACACTTTTCTTTATGAATTTATTTATTTATTTATTTGTTTCTTAATCTGTTTACAATTCAGGGATTGTTTTTCCGTCGGACCCAGCGATGTATCCCACCTTTACCTCAAGGGGCTTGTGTTACGAACATTCGGCTATTTTCCTGGAGTAAAAGTGGAGAACCGTAGAAAACCACTTCGAGGATGGCTGAGGCGGGAATCGAAATCCCACGTCAGCCATCCTGGAAGTGGTTTTCCGTGGTTTCCCAATTCTCCTCCAGGCAAATGCCGGTTTGGTACCTAACTAAGGCCACGGCTGTTTCTTTCCCTCTTCCTTGTCTATCCCTTCCAGCCTTCCCATCTCCCCGTAAATCGCCTGTTCAGCATAGCAGGTGAGGCCGCCTGAGCGAGGCACTGGTAATCCTCGCCAGTTGTATCCCTCAACCCAGTTGTTGAAGCTCCAGGACACTGTCCTTGAGGCTGTATATGTGTGATCACTCGCTGAGTACGAGGGAGAATCAACCCTGGAGGCTAAACTTATTACGAAAGAAAGAAAGAAAGAAAGAAAGAAAGAAAGAAAGAAAGAAAGAAAGAAAGAAAGAAAAAATCAATTGTGAAGGGTGGTTCCAAGTTCTACAAACCTGCATCCTGACACGATTGCGCTGTGATGTTCGAGGGGGTATAGAATCCATTGAATGTCTTGTGTTTACTCTTATTCGCAGTTTCCCACTTGTCTTCCAGGCAAATGCCTGGATGGTAACTAAGGCCCCTGTCCAGGATAGCCGGTAAGGCCACCTGGGTAACTTACAGGTCGTCCTCCTCAATTGTATCCCTCGACCCAGAGTCTGTAAAAGTAGAATCAAGTTCATACAATTGGAGTCAGGTGTGGGATTCGAACCCACGCCCTCACAGAGGACCAGAGTTCTTCACACATTTGCTATTCAGGCTAGGAAAATCCTTGAGTCTGGCGCCTTAGGCCGCTCGGCCACCCTGACAGCTACGAGGTAGTGTTTCTCTTTTAATTCATCAACATAGATTTTTTTGTCCAGCAGAAGAGTGATATTCTAAATCCATTGGGAGTAATATTTTTTGGAAACGGAAAATTCACTTCTCCTTTAGCAGGTTAGCAATCCCTAATTGCTAACACGGTGGGACCATGCGCCTGGTCTGGACACATCTCTGATTTGGATTGCACCGAACTCCGTCGCACCTTCAAATCATTTTTGCTCGGCCGAATGGCTCACCTTCTATAACTTAGCTTCCCGCGGATTCAATCAGCATATTGGGCCGACACCTAGTTCGTAGTCAGCCTCTCCAGCACCATGTCTAGCTGCGTGCTCCATGAAATCGATCCCGCCCTCTCTGACCAGGACTTACTTCCCAAACTCCAACTGGCACACGTTCCAGCCCGAGGAGTCTCAAGGGTACTGCAATACTTCGTTCGTACACGTCGGGTCCTGCTACATCTCCACTCAGCTGACGCCGTTTCACATTTTCTCGCCAGCGGAATCTACTTGGACCGCCAGATCCATCGAGTGACGTATTGTCCTTCGTACTTTGCCGACGAAACACCACCACAGTGGACTCCGTCCTAACCATCTTCCTCTCATTTCTACGCAACTCCCATCACCACCACCACCAGCACCACCATCACCACTACCGTCACAACGGCCCCCACGCCCTCTATCCCTCTCTATCCTTCTGTCCCGGTCACAACTGTTATAACATGCCATCCTTCTCCTCTCATGAATTATTCCCTCCCTGTCTGCCCTACCCCTGAAGGGCCTCAACACCCGAACCAGCCCACTGAGACATCTCCGTCTGCAGCTGCAGCACTGTATTCGTCACCACCATCTACGCACGCCGCCGACGCAGCAGCATCCGCCGCACCACGATCCACGCAGTCCTCATCGACCTGTCACACCATGTACAGTTGTGTGATACGCGGAGTGGATCCTGCTCTCTCAGCTCGAACGAATCTCCAGGAACTTCAATCCGAAGGCGTCCCAGTCCCTCGCGTCTTTCGGATCAAGAACTCCTCCGGCCCGAAGTATATGGTCCGCGTACACCTTCCAACTGCCGAAGATGTCCAACGACTTATTGCCAATGGAGCTTACATCTATCGCCATCGTCATAAAGTTGAGCCCTCTCTGTCCCCACCTCAACCTATTCGCCAACATTTCAACCCACCACATTGCCTCCCCCGCCCAGCTCCTCCTTTCCAACCCAGTACACCCGTCTGCCCACGCCTAACCCCACATAGTTTCTTCCATCAATCACCTCCAACGCTACATATCATCCGACTCTTCATCACATCCCTTAACAATATCACAATTCTGCAACTCCTCACAATCCATTTCCACCCTGCTACATTCATTTAAACTTCACTCCTAGAGTACAATTCCTATCATTCCCATCTCCCCAGCTAAGAAGACCCACCGTTACTTCACCATGAATTTTCACATCGCTATACCCATCTTCTTCTTCTATCACACCTTCTACTTCTTTTCCCTTCTCCCGGCCCGAGAGATCGCGACACGATCTGGGGGGCCCGCCCCGCCCTGTGACTGGGAATGAAAACCTCTCAAGCAAGCCTGGTCTGCCATTGATAAGCAGAGTCCTAGGGGGCGTGCCAATCCAGCTGATGAGCCCAAATGGCACGTCCGTGCAAAACTCTGCAAAATACACACGGCCTAACCACCCAAAAGCTGGTTCTATTCCTGTGATTGTAAGAAGAATGATATTGTTGCAGTTGTCTTCTAGTAAATCAGTTTTGTAACAGGTGATGTTGAACTTAGTCAAGATGGCAGGCATGACTGTAACAGTTTCTACACTGAATCTGGATTTCACTTCATATTCATTGCAGAAAAATCCCTCGGCAAAGTAATACTTCCAGGAAGACACAGATATAGCTCAAGCCGTTTCGGAAGTCTTTAAAAATAGCGAATGTTAACAATGCTGGTACCCTCGAAAACTGGGTCATCCCTGGGACGTATTTCGTCTCGGGGGTGAGGAGTTAAAACTCGGGTACTGAACCGAGAAAAAAGGCACGAGCTGATCAGAAGTCCATCGTCAAGGAAGCAACGATCGCGAAAGACTCTTGGCTGGTGGGGTGCAGGGCGGCCGTAGACTACAGCAGGTGTTTCCTCTCAATTGTTTCATTTCGTCGTCCAACAGTTGTGTTTCCGAACTCTTGATGTTAAAACGCGCAGAAAGCGTAAACATCAGCGACCCCGTGGCGCAACGGTAGCGCGTCTGACTCCAGATCAGAGGGTTGCGTGTTCGAATCACGTCGGGGTCAAGTATTTTTAATGTGCTTACTTTCGAACGTCGTATTCCTTGATGTAGAGCTCTGCAAGTACTTAGTAACTACAGGACGATAGAGAATCTTACGGGATCGCCATGGCCCTTATGTGAATCAATTTTCCGAACAGATGATGTGTTTTATTTGCTGCCAACACGTTGATATCAACCGTTAAGTGCATGGTGTAGGTTGTCAGAGACTGGAGGAAATTTCGTAAACTCATGCGCGATTCCTCAGTGCTGGATGATGTTAGCATAGTATATCTGACGTTAGATGCAGCTGTGGATTTCTATGGATTGTATTACGTAAAAATATTGATTAAACAGACAAAATACATTCAAAAGGAGCTGTGTATACAGTACATTCTTTCTTTCCTATAAAGTTATTTGACACTTTTCTTTCTTTCTTTCTTCCTTAATTTATTTTTATTTATTTATTTATTTATTTATTTATTTATTTATTTATTTATTTATTTATTTACTTATTTATTTATTTGTTTCTTAGTTTGTTTACAATTCAGGGGTGGTTTTTCCGTCGGACCCGGCGATGGATCCCACCTCTACCTCAAGGGGCTTATGTTAGGAACATTCGGTTATTTGCCTGGAGTAAAAGCGTGAAGCCATGGAAAACCACTTCGAGGATGTCTGAGGCGGGAATTGAACCTTCCTCTACCCAGTTGATCTCCGTTCCAGCGATCGTACCACTTTTGAAATTTCGTTGCAGAGCTAATCACGCTAACCACACACCACTGAGGGATCTTAACACATTTATTAGGGTAAATAAAATTGAGGGTCTGCCTCTGTGGTGTAGTGGTTAGTATTATTAGATGCCACAACCTGAAGTCCGGGATATTTTCCCAGCTCTGCCACGAAATTTGAAAAACGTTACGAGGACTGGAACGGGGTCCACACAGCCTCGGGAGGTCAACAGAGTAGAGGTGGGTTCGATTCCCACATCTGCCAACCAGGAAGTGGTTTTCCGTGGTTTCCCACTTCTCCTCCAGGCAAATGCCGAATCGTACCTAAGGCCACGGCTGCTTCCCTCCCTCTTCCTCGTCTATCCCTTCCAGTCTTCCCATCTCCCCGCAAATACCCCGTTCAACATAGCAGGTGAGGCCACCTGGGCGAGGCACTGGTCATCCTCCCCAGTTGTATCCCTCAACCCAGTTTCTGAAGCTCCAGGACACTGGCCTTGAGGCGGTAGAGGTGTGATACCTCTCTGAGTCCGAGGAAGAATCAACCCTGGAGGGTAAACTTATTACGAAAGAAAGAAAGATAGAAGGAAAGAAAGAAAGAAAGAAAGAAAATAAATTGTGAAGGGTGGTTCCGAGATCTACAAAGCTGCTGCCATCCTGACACGATTCTGCTGTGCTGTTCGAGGGGCTATGGAATCCATTGAATGTCTAGTGTTTACTCTTATTCGCAGTTTCCCACCTGTCATCCAGGCAAATGCCTGGATGGTACCTAACTTAAAGCCACGGCCGCTTCCTTCCATCTTCTTTTTCTATTCCTTCCAAACTTCCCATCCCCTCACAAGGCCCCTGTTCAGGATAGCAGGTAAGGCTGCCTGGGCGACTTACGCGTCATCCTCCTCAATTGTATCCCCCGCCCCAGAGTCTTTAAAAGTAGAATCAAGTTCTTACAACTAGTGTCGGGCGTGGGATTCGAACACACTCCCTCACAGAGGACTAGAATTCTTCACACCTTTGCTATCCAGGCTAGGAGAAACCTTGAATCTGGCACCTTAGGCCGTTCGGCCACCCTGACAGCTACAAGGCAGTGTTTCTGTTTTACTTCATCAACATAGAATTTGTGTTCAACAGGAGAGTGATATTGTTGCAGTTGTCTTCTAGTAAATGAGTTTTGTAACAGGTGATGTTGAACTTAGTTAAGATGGCAGGCATGACTGTAACAGTTTCTACACTGAATCTGGATTTCACATCGTGTTCATTGCAGAAAAATCCCTCGGCAAAGGATCACTTCCAGGAAGACACAGATATAGCTCAAGCCGTTTCGGAAGTCTTTAAAAATAGCGAATGTTAACAATGCTGGTACCTTCGAAATCTGGGTCATCCCTGGGACGTATTTCGTCCCGGGGGTGAGGAGTTAAAATTGGGGTACTGAGCCGAGAAAAAAAGGCACGAGCTGATCAGAAGTCCATCGTCAAGGAAGCAACGATCGCGAAAGACTCTTGGCTGGTGGGGTGCAGGGCGGCTGTAGACTACAGCAGGTGTTTCCTCTCAATTGTTTCATTTCGTCGTCCAACAGTTGTGTTTCCGAACTGTTGATGTTAAAACGCGCAGAAAGCGTAAACATCTGCGACCCCGTGGCGCAACGGTAGCGCGTCTGACTCCAGATCAGAAGGTTGCGTGTTCGAATCACGTCGGGGTCAAGTATTTTTAATGTGCTTACTTTCGAACGTCGTATTCCTTGATGTAGAGCTCCGCAAGTACTTAGTAACTACAGGACGATAGAGAATCTTACGGGATCGCCATGGCCCTTATGTGAATCATTTTTCCGAACAGATGATGTGTTTTATTTGCTGCCAACACGTCGATGTCAACCGTTAAGTGCATGGTGTAGGTTGTCGGAGACTGGAGGAAATTTCGTAAACTTATGCGCGATTCCTCTGTGCTGGGTGATGTTAGCATAGTATTTGACGTTAGTTGCAGCCGTGAATTTCTGTGGATTGGATTACATAAAAAATATTGATTAAACAGACAAAATACATTCAATAAGAGCTGTGTATATATTCTTTCTTACCTGATAAGTTATTTGACACTTCTCTTTCTTTCTTTCTTTCTTTAATAGTCTGTTTACACTTCAGGGGTGGTTTTTCCGTCGGACCCGGCGATGGATTCCACCTCTACCTCAAGGGGCTTATGTTAGGATCATTCGGTTATTTGCCTGGAGTAAAAGTGGGAAACCATGGAAAACCATTTCGTGGATGGCTGAGGCGGGAATCGAACCTTCCTCTATTCAGTTGATCTCCGTTCCAGCGATCGTACCACTTTTGAAATTTCGTTGCAGAGCTAATCACGCTAACCACTACACCACTGAGGGATCTTAAGGGGGGAGACGTAGCTTAACACGGGGAAAATAGGCCAATATTCATTCGATTGTTATATATGCTACAAACGTTGTTGACAAATACTGCACATATCCCAGTATTGGCATGCTTCAGACCAATCAGAAGCAACTTCAATAATGTCAAAATTCTAATAATAACATTTTCAATTAAAATGTTCAAAATTTCCCGCCTTTTTAACAATATATCACGGTTTCCTTCATAACCCTCTTACTGATTCACGAATAATTATTAATTTTTCAGAGTTTCCTCCCATAGTGTTGTACTACAATCTGTACTTCGTTCAAATCGATAGGATTTAAATTAGATTTTATATAACATTTTTATTTAAAAAACTATAAATATTTTCTGGTGCTCGGAATAAAAACGCGACAAAAATCCAAATCACAATGTATGTTCATGATTGAGGTTCATTTTATAGCTGGAGTTTTGATACACACTTTAAAAAAGAAAAAGTACGAAAATTCTTATAAACTTGGAATTTATAAGGGGAACAGTGATATATTGTTAAAAAGGCGGGAAATTTTGAAAATTTTCATTTTAAAATATTAAAATAATTAAAATTCTGACATTATTAAAGTTGCTTCTGGTTGCCAGGAAGCATGCCAATACTGGGATATGTGCAGCAATTTTTAACAACAATTGTAGCATATTTAACAATCGAATGAATATTAACCTATTTTTTCCTTTGTTAAGCTGGGTCTCCCCCCTTAACATTTTTATTTGGGTAAATAAAATTGAGGGTCCGCCTCTGTGGTGTAGTGGTTATTATTATTAGCTGCCACCCCCTGAAGTCCGGGTTACTTTCCCAGCTCTGCCACGAAATTTGAAAAACGGTACGAGGACTGGAACGGGTTACACACAGGCTCGGGAGGTCAACAGAGTAGAGGTAGGTTCGATTCCCACATCAGCCATCCTGAAAGTGTTTTTCCGTGGTTTCCCACTTCTCGTCCAGGCAAAAGCCGGTTTGGTACCTAACTGTGGCGACGGCTGCTTCCTTCCCTCTTCCTTGTTATCCCTTCCAGTCTTCCCATCTCCCCGTAAATTCCCTGTTCATCATAGCAGGTGAGGTCGCCTGGGCGAGGCACTGGTCATCCTCCCCAGTCGTATCCCTCAACCCAGTGTCTGAAGCTCCAGGACACTGCCCTTGAGGCGGTAGAGGTGGGATCCCTCGGTGAGTCCGAGGGAAAATCAACCCTGGACGGTAAACGTATTACGAAAGCAAGAAGGAAGGAAAGAATGAAGGAAAGAAAGGAGGAAAGAGGATAAATTGTGAAGGGTAGTTCCGACTTCTACAAACCTGCCATCCTGACACGATTCTGCTGTGATGTTTGAGGGGCTATGGAATCCATTGAATGTCTAGTGTTTACTCTTATTCGTGGTTTCCCACTTCTCCTCAAGGCAAATGTTGGGATGGTACTTAACTTAAGGCCACGGCCGCTTCCTTCCCTCTTCCTTGTCTATCCCTTCCAAACTTCCCCTCCCCCCACAAGGCCCCTGTTCATGATAGCAGGTGAGGCCGCCTGGGCGAGATATAGTTCATCCTCCTCAAATGTATCCCCCGACCCAGAGTCTGTAAAGGTAGAGTCAAGTTCTAAAAACTAGTGCCAGGGGTGGGATTCGAACCCACGCCCGCACAGAGGACTAGAAATCTTCACACCTGTGCTATCCAGGCAAGGAAAATCTTTGATTTTGGCGCCTTAGACCGCTCGGCCACCCTAACTTCAGCAACATAGAATTGGTGTTCAACAGAAGAGTGAATACTGTTACCGTTTTCGTCTAGTAACCCAGTTTTGTACTGCGATCAACAGGGAAATATCATCTGTTTACCCTCCAGGTTCAGCTTTTCCCTCGGACTTAGCGAGGGATCCCACCTCTACCGCCTCAAGGGCAGTGTCCTGGAGCTTCAGACTCTTGGTCGGGGGATACAACTGGGGATTATGACCAGGACCTCGCCCAGGCGGCCTCACCTGCTGTGCTGAACAGGGGCCTTGTGGAGGGATGGGAAGATTGGAAGGGATAGGCAAGGAAGAGGGAAGGAAGCGGCCGTGGCCTTAAGTTAGGTACCATCCCGGCATTCGCCTGGAGGAGAAGTGGGAAACCACGGAAAACCACTTCCAGGATGGCTGAGGTGGGAATCGAACCCACCTCTACTCAGTTGACCTCCCGAGGCTGAGTGGACCCCGTTCCAGCCCTCGTACCACTTTTCAAATTTCGTGGCAGAGCCGGGAATCGAACCCGGGCCTCCGGGGGTGGCAGCTAATCACGCTAACCATTATACCACAGAGGCGGACACAGTTTCTATATTACACATCATATTTTATTGAAGAAAACTCCCCAAGTATTACTTCCAGAAAGACACAGATATAGCTCGAGCAGCTTCTGAAGTCTTTAAAAATAGCGACCGTTAACAATACTGATACGCTAAAAATCTAGGCCATTGTTTGGACGTATTTCTTCCTGTCGGAGAGGCAGTAAAATGCGGGTACTGACAAGTTAGGCTTATATGTCACAACTAAAAGCAAGCAGAATTACTAATAGAATATCTAACTTATTTTTTTCTACCAAGCACTGCTGAAAGATATTAAGTGGCAGAGAGGGATTTAGTTAGATGAAAATATAATATGCAGTTTGGTCTATGTTGACGACTTGGTCTTAATGGCAGATCGTGCCGAAAGCCTGGAACTTACAAATATGTGCAGTGAGTAGAGTATGAACATTAGCCTTTCTAAGACTAAATTGATGTCATTAGGTAAGAAATCTAAGAGAATTGAATGTCAGATTGAGAATACAAACGTGGAACAGGTAAATAATTTTAAGTATTTAGGATGTGTGTTCTCCCAGTATGGTAGTATATTGAGTGAGATTGAATCATGTTGCAGGATTGATAATACAGTGAGCTCGCAGTTGCGATCAACAGTACTCTGTAAGACAGAAGTCAGTTCTAGGACGAAACTATCCTTACATTGCCTGTTTTTAGACCAACTTTACCTTACGGAAGTGAAAGCTAGGTGGACTCAGTATATCTTATTCATAAGCTAGAAATAACAGACATGAAAGTAGCGAGGAATGCTGGTACAATCAGGTGGCAACAATGGCAGGAGGGTACTGGAACGAGGAGATAAAGGCTAAGTTACGAATAAACTCGATGGACGAATCTGTTCGCATTAACCGGGTTCGGTGGTGTGTTCATGTGAGGCGAATGGAGTATGATGGGTTACCTAGGAGAATAATGTAATTTGTTTTGGAGGGTAAGAGGAGTAGAGGGAGACCTAGACCACGATGGTACCGAGCTTGATAGCTGCAGTCGCTTAAGTGCGGCCAGTATCCAGTATTCAGGAGATAGTGGGTTCGAACCCCATGTCGGCAGCACTGAAGATGGTTTTCCGTGGTTTCCCATTCTCACACCAGGCAAATGCTTGGGCTGAACCTTAATTAAGGCCACGGCCGCTTCCTTTCCATTCCTAGCCCTTTCCCGTTCCATCGTCGCCATAAGACCTATCTGTGTCGGTGCGACGTAAGGCAACTAGCAAAAAAAAAAAAAAGAAAAAGACCACGATGGTTAGACTTACAGTAGTTTCTGACGATTAGTTAAGAGTTATGGAACTAAACGGGGCCACAGAACTAGTTATAAATACACTATTATTATTATTATTATTATTATTATTATTATTATTATTATTATTATTATTATTATTATTATTATTTATTAACCACGTTTGACAAAGTTTCTTAAAGCGGAGGTGTTTTGACACGCTCCTATTTTCAGCAGGTAGAGAATTCCAAATTCGGCTGGCGGCGATTACAAATGATCTACTGTAGTCAGTTGAGCGGTGAATGGGAATGATTAGTACTGAGGTGGGTGATGATCTGGTAGGAATACTAGTAGGTGATGCTAGGTAATGGAATTGTGTGGCAAGGTGTTCAGGAGTGTTAAGGTTCAGTATACGATGTAACAGGGAAACAGTGTGTAAATTTCGTTGCTCTCTTAAGCTTAGCCATGAAAGTCTATCAAAAGCGGGAGAAATATGGTTAAACCTTGGTATATCTCAAATAAATCGAACAGATGCATTATGTGCCTTTAGGAGCTTGATGGAAAGTGAGGCGTTCAGGTTACAGTATACTACGTCACAGTAGTCGAATATTGGCATAACCATACTTTGGATAAGCAGCTGTCGCCGGCGATTAGTAAATTCAAAGAGGCTTTCAGACTGAACGCTGAAAAGCATAATAGCCTATAATGAAGATATATGCATGCATGTAAGAATTAGGAAAGGATTTATATAATAGAGCCAACGGCCGTAGCCGTGTTGAAACACCGGATCCCGTGAGATCTCCGAAGTTAAGCAACATTGGGCGTGGTCAGGAGTTGGATGAGTTGCCACGCGCTGTTGGTGGGGGGTAAGGGAATGGAGGAGCGGAAAGGAACTGGCCACCCTACCGTACGTAAACTCCGGCTCAGGAACACCTCTGCGGAGGTTCGGACCTGCCTTCGGGCAGAATAACCCTTACCTTATATAATACAAGCACAGCAACTGCAAATTCGTGAGACACTGAAATCGTATATAATCGGACTGCTATCGGTGGGACGTTTTGTTAGTGGAATAATAGCATATGTAGTAAAATAAAATAGTCGAGAAGTAGCAGGCTCGTTTCCTGTATCCAAGAATGTGAGTTCGACCCTGCCCGAGATTGGAGCGTTTTTGAAGAGAGAGAAAAATCTGTAGCACCCCATGTCGGAACGAATATCAACCCTAATGAACAGGTGAGGTGTTCACTCGGATAAAATCGGACGCCGAAATTGATAAGCAAGTTACCTGGTTGGCATCAACTTAAAAGACTTGCCCTTCAGCAGCTGAGAACATACTTTTTTACTATTCTTCTCCTTCTTCAATTCATCATCGTTAGTGGCACTAAGGACCGCGACGTCCCAACTGTTTGTCTTCTTGCGGGCCCATTAGGTTATCATCCTTTCTCCATGCATCAGAATGGACATGCTTCCGTCAAGATGGGACTTTTTCTTGAGGAACCTGTCTAAGTTGGTGTTTGAGCTGTGCTCGGAGTTGAATTACATTTATCTGTGAATGCTTCAGGTCTAATTACAGTTTGATAATGTCTTCATTGTTGCATTTCGGGAGACAGATCTTTCCTTATATATCTTTTGAGTGAGTCGGAAGGCTGTTTCAAACTTGTTGACAGGTGTTTAAGACGGCGAACTTCTCAGAATTGTAGGATTCAGCCCATTCAGCAAGGTATTTTAATCTTTCCTCTTTCAAGATTCTGCAGTGGGTAGTCAGTATTATATTATTATTATTATTATCAGTAGTAGTAGTAGTAGTAGTAGTAGTAGTAGTAGTAGCAGTAGTAGTAGTAGTAGTAGCAGTAGTAGTATCGATTTGAATACATATTCAGTTTGTAAGTGTTCCGAGGGATCTGTGGAACAGCAGAGGTGAAAGAAGGTGCGGGCTAGAATGGGTCTAACTACAAATCCGAAAGATGAATTAAAATTTCAATAAAGGTTATATTTTCAAAACTAAACAATGGTGACATAGAATTTTGAGCATACAACAAATAACAACAAGTTAAATCAGGTACACAATCAAGAAGTCCAAGATTAGATAAACATTTAACCAGTTTCCAATAGGGGAAATAACAAAATCAGGTACCAGAGTACTTTTTCAAGGAAAGACTGAGTTTCGGGTACAAAGGGGCAGAAAACCCTTAATTACATGGAGCTCTTGCTCCCGCTTAGTAATGTCAAGCCTCCTAGGGGCACCTTCCAACATACCAGAAAGAGCTGACCTGCTCTCAATTTTACAAGCCTATCAAAGGCCACAACAAACTTTACTTCTAACTGCCCTAAAGGCACAATTACAGTGAAACGGGGGTATCTAGTACCCAACCTACAGGGCCTTCGCATGAAGAAAAGGAAAAAACAACAGGTTAAGTTACTGGCCCAAAGTACAGAGAGGACTGGAGGCGTGAACTTGCACTCCTAAATACAAATTTTAAAACCTAAGTGGCGCTAGGCCGATCACACAGGGGCTAATCCCAATCTACGGATGTGACTAGTATACAAGATAAATTTAACACATTAAGAAGGAAGAGAAAAACGGTTATGAAAACATAGTCACCTCGAATTCAAAATTAAGAGGAGCTCGAGAGATTAAAGCACTCTCTATCCCCGCTTTACAGTTAAAGAGATTGTAGTTTTTACATAGAGTGAAAAGGGATTTACATTTTAAAGACATGGGTTACATATTAAAGGTTTCGAACACTCCGCGAGACTTAAACTGCTGAGCTAGCAAGAAATACAGATGTTAAAAGGCCATTACCTTGTTGAAGAACTGCTGCCTGAAGAACGAGGCGCTTCCCGCCCCCTGATACATATTCACACACTGAGCAAGATGTTATAAGAGTGGCCCGGAGACCAAAAAAATCAGCAGTTTTATACCCTCGTGGAAAATTCGAGACCTTTCAGGAATGAGTAGACACACCCACTCAATTTTTATTGGTTGACTAAGAGTTACACATGGAAATTCGAAGAAGAAAGCTAGGATTGGAGGAAAATTAATTACAGAAATTACTGATTGGCTAAATTCAAAACAGGCGGAAGGAAAGGATTAATATTGCCAACCCACAAACCACAGAGCAAAATTTAGTAAAGACAAAACTTATGAATACAACATTTCTCCCAGAAGGTTCATTCCCTTACACCAGAGTGCGTTATCATAGTTTTTGGTAGAGACATCTGTTAGAGAATGTCCACACTTCTTAATCAATGAAAAACAAAAGCAAATCAAAAACACACAGTGACATCTTCTGATAACCAGTAGAGTTGATTCCGTTTTTAAAGTTCAGAGCTTCTCCTGTAGAGGAGTTTCAATTGGCGCAAGATTTGAACTTGCGTCGTAGCGGTGTACCGCCCGGTACAGACCTCCCCCCCGCCTCCCCAAAGTCCTTCCAAGGAGAGACACAGAAGAAAAAAATTTCCCAAAACAAGATCCAAGTTTGTTGCTAATTGGTTGAAGAAGTATTTAGAACAGAAAATACAACTTTTCAGTAGTCGGAGGTCACTTAAGTTCTTTGATATAGACGGGTGGAACTAGTTTAAGTCCAGTTTTAGAATTTCTTTGTAGTAGTAGAATTGCGAAACAAACATTAATTCATGGAAGTAATATTTTCTAAGTCCACCAAAGGTTGATTTGAAGCATAAATGTATTAATTACAGAAATAGAGTGTCCATGTAGCTGAAGAAGTACATTAGCTGTCGATTAATTTTGACGGCAAGACCTGTCGCCGCTGCCAAAGTTCAGTCGAGGTCGCCCGGACCCCTCAAGTACCCTCAGATACCTTTCTCCCGCTACTATGAGAGGGGTAGTCGTGGTGAAGCACGCCGCAGATGCGAAGTTTGTTTACAGTCCTCGAGTAGCTTGCGGGTGGTGCGCCGCACATCAGCCTTGGCCGGAAAGAGGGCTCCGGCTCGCCGTACACTGGTTGACCTCACTGGAGTGGAGTGGGCCCGTACCCCACCTCAGTGGCGGTACGGCGCCTCACGGCACTGAAACAGTAAGATCTCGGCGGCAGAATTTGTGTGGGACCTTAATGTTTTAGGGTACTGTCTTGGAGGTGAGGCTGAGGGGCCAGCGGCGTGGAAACTTTTTATTTTATTGTTATTGCCACTGGTGTGGTTTAGCAGGAGACGGGAGCGTGGTAATGGCCATATTAACAGGACAGCAGAGTAACTATGGGGAAGGTTGTACAAGGTAAATGAACAAACACAGAGCAGAAGGCCTTAAAAATAAAAAACCCACCCCAAAAAATATAACCTTTGGGGTTCTTACAAGACGTTAAAGATCCAACGAGCAAGTAATTTACACAGGTGAACCCTAAAGATTCTCTCGGTGGATGGATTGCTCACTAACAATGTGACCGGCGTAAGAAAATCTAAAATAATGCATGGCCCATGAAATCTGGGGGCAGGCTTGCCCGCGGGAACAAAGTTCTTGATCATAACTTGGTCTCCTATCTTTAAATTGGAGGGCCTCCGTCCACGATCATATCTTTCCCTAACCTTTTCATGAGACACTTTAAGATTGGCCTTAGCCTTCTTCCAAAGATCTTTAATATTATCTGGATCTTTTGTCTCAGGTAGAACATCACTAAGAGACCAAAGGTTAGAGAGCGGCGTGTTGGGAACAAACTTAAACATCAAAGAAGCTGGAGTGAATTTATGAGATTCGTGAACCGCCGAGTTCAAAGCGAAGGCTAACCAATGCAGGGATGTATCCCACCTGGAGTGGTCGTCGTGATGATAGGCAATCAGAGCCGACCTCAGATTACGATTGACCCGTTCAGCCAGAGATGGTTGAGGATAGTATGCAGAAGTTGTTACATGTGAGATAGATCAAAACAGAATTTACGAAAGAGATTAGAGGTAAAGGCTTTAGCATTATCAGACACAATATATTGACACGGACCAAAAGAAGAAAAGATAGAATTTAAACAAGAAATGGTGGGCTGAGAGGTAGCCAGCTTAGTCGGAAATAACCAAGAAAATCTTGTAAAACCATCTACACACACAAGAATGAATCTATTGGCGTTCCCCTTAGATTAGGGGGAGGGTCCTACGTAGTCGATATAAAGACGTTCCATGGGGAGCGACGCTTGATGAGAAGACAAGAGCCCTTGCTTAGTGGACATGGTGGGTTTACTAAGCCAACAAGATTTACAAACCTTTACCAATTCACGGATTTCGCCGTCCATACCCTTCCAAATGAACATTTCTCGGATCTTTTCTCTAGTTTTGAAGATACCTAAATGCCCCCCTAATGGGGTCTCATGATAGTACTTGAAGATCATGGGCACGAGAACAGCTGGAACCACAACTTTCATCTTCTTATCATGCCCCGACGGGCAACATAAAACACCATTCCTCAATATATAAGGGACGACATGTTCCCCAGAAGAAAGGGTTTCCATGATTGGGGCCAGCGTTGGATCTTCACGTTGATATTTTTCAATATCCCTAAAGAATATGGGAGCATCCGTTAGAATGGCATTAACCTCAGGTAATATGGACTCGGGAGGTGAAGAACTATCAACCTGTTCAGGGGTCTCTACATCATTAGAAAATATACGGCTTAGTCCGTCCGCCACAACATTTTCAGTATCTCTAATATGCCTAACGTCAAACTGGAAGGCAGAAATTCTGATGGCCCAGCGGGCTATACGACCCGTACGACGCGGCCTAGCTAAGACCCAGCTTAAGGCTTGGTTATCTGTCTCCAAGTCGAACTTGACATGTTCCAGATAGAGGCGGAACTTTTCTAGAGCAAACAAGACTGCTAAACCTTCAAGTTTATAGATGGAATACTTGGATTCTTAGGCCGATAATGTCCTAGAGGCATAGGTTATGGGTCGCCTCCCTAGTTCTGTCTCTTTAAGAAGGACTGCAGCTACCGCCGATGACGACGCGTCGGTTTGGCCGATGAATTTCTTAGAGAAATCGGGCATAGCGAGGACAGGGACATTACAAAGGGCTAATTTGAGGTCTTCGAAAGCGGCTTGTTGAGAAGGCCCCCACTCAAATTTGACACCTTTCGTGCGGAGTGAGTTCAAGGGCGCCGCTCTATTAGCGAAATTTGGAATAAATTTACTGAAGAAGTTCACCATGCCTATGAACCTGGCAATACCTTTGATGTCCTTAGGAGGCTTGAATTCACGGATGACTTGTGTTCTAGAATGATCTACAGCCACACCATCGGGCGACACAATGTGCCCTAGAAATGACATGGAAGGTTTAGCGAAGGCAACCTTGGACAACTTCACCGTTAACCCTGCCTTACGACGGCGACTCAGGACCTCTTTCAGATGATCTAGATGTTCTTCAAAAGTCTCAGAAAATACGACATCATCAAGATAGTGGTATAAATACTCAAATTTGATGTCGGAGAAGACCCAATCTAGCAGTCTCGTAAGCACATCTGCTCCCTTGGGGAGCCCGAAAGGCACGCGGTTGTATTCATACAAGTTCCAGTCAGTGGCAAACGCTGTAAGATGTTTAGATTCTTCCGCCAGAGGGATCTGGTTATAAGCCTGATTGAGGTCTAAGATGGTGAAGAATTTAGTCTTTCGAAACCATGAAAAACAAGAGTGAAGGTCTGGAAGGGGCACAGATTGTATCACCACCTTCCGATTGAGAGCCCTATAATCAATCACAGGCCTAAAGCCACCTTTGGTTTTCGGAACATGGAAAATAGGCGATGAATACGCCGACTTAGAGGGCCAAATTATACCATCTTTCAACATCTGATTTATGATTTCCTTCAAAGCCTTCATTTTAGGTGGAGATAGCCTATAAGGTAGAAAACGGACTGAAATCGAATCCGTAACCTCAATCTTGTATTCGATAAGGTCAGTAACACAAAGAGTATCAGAAAAAACTTCTGGAAACGACTGACACAACTTAAGAATACTATCAGCCTGCTCCTCAGGTAGATGTCTAAGGTCTAACAACATCTCATCCTGGGTAGGCGAAACACATGAACATGGCACAAAACTACATTTTAATAAAGGGATTTTGGAATTACTAGCACATTTGAAAGTGCACGACTTGCTCTGAAGGTCGAGCACTAGACCAGTGTGAGACATGAAGTCCGCTCCCAATATTATGGGACAAGAGAGTAGTAGCACTTTAAATTTTCCAATAGACGACACTCATATTTCCCCCCGCTTTTTCTTTTTCAGGATACATTCGATCAATTTCATATAATAGATCAGCATTTTTTTCCGTTAGAAGAACAATTTCAACATATTACTGCATAAAATAATGGCAGAAATTACAACGCAATGAGTCCCATAAAGGCTAAATTACGCCGATCTAGACGACATTTTATCACCAGTGATATAATAGATCAGCATTTTTTTCGTTAGAAGAACAATTTCAACATATTACTGCATAAAATAATGGCAGAAATTACAACGCAAGGAGTCCCATAAAGGCTAAATTACGCCGATCTAGACGACATTTTATCACCAGTGAACTCGTTTTTCAACCATCATGTGCGATTTTAGCGTTTCTCATCATGTTTATTCTTAAAAATACAGCAACATAGTCTATAATAAGAACTCACCCTGAATTGAAAAACTGATTTTATCATAAACAGTCTTAATATAATCGAGCGTAGATATGTTGGACAACGATTTTTAAGAACATCTAATTACCATATACTATTTTTAACATTTAAGCCATCCATTCCGTTTTACATTTTAAACAATCTGAATGATTAAAAAAAAAATTGTTTTAATAGACATAAATAATCTTATTGATTATTTTTAAAGTGTTAAATTTATATATTTTTATCAATGTATATTAGACATTCTTTTGTGATATACACCAGGATCAGGGCCCTGACCCACCAATAATTTATGTTAACTATTGCTGATGATGCTCACAAAGTTGAGTGGAACATGTCCAATTTGTGATTAAATAGTTTCATCCTAAATATAAGGATTTTGTGTATTGGAAAGGTGGTTCATTAATTATAATAATTTGATACCTTCCAACATACCAGAAAGAGCTGACCTGCTCTCAATTTTACAAGCCTATCAAGGGCCACAACAAACTTTACTTCTAACTGCCCTTAAGGCACACTTACAAAGAAACAGGAGTATCATGTACCCAACCTACAGGGCCTTCGCATGAAGGAAAAGAAAAAAAAACAACAGGTTAAGTTACTGGCCCAAAGTACAGAGAGGACTGGAGGCGTGAACTTGCACTCCTAAATACACATTTTAAATCCTAAGTGGCGCTAGGCCGATCACACAGTGGCTAATCCCAATCTACGGATGTGACTAGTATACAAGATAAATTTAACACATTAAGAAGGAAGAGAAAAACGGTTATGAAAACGTAGTCACCTCAAATTCAAAATGAAGAGGAGCTCGAGAGGGTAAAGCACTCTCTATCCCCGCTTTACAGTTAAAGAGATTGTAGTTTTTACATAGAGTGAAAAGGGATTTACATTTTAAAGACATGGGTTACATATTAAAGGTTTCGAACCCTCCGTGAGAGTTAAACTGCTGAGCTAGCAAGAAATACAGATGTTAAAAGGCCATTAACTTGTTGAAGAACTGCTGCCTGAAGAACGAGGCGCTTCCCGCCCCCTGCTACATATTCACACACTGAGCAAGATGTTATAAGAGTGGCCCGGAGACAAAAAAATCAGCAGTTTTATACCCTCGTGGAAAATTCGAGACCTTTCAGGAATGAGTAGACACACCCACTCAATTTTTATTGGTTGACTAAGAGTTACACATGGAAATTCGAAGAAGAAAGCTAGGATTGGAGGAAAATTAATTACAGAAATTACTGATTGGCCAAATTCAAAACAGGCGGAAGGAAAGGATTAATATTGCCAACCCACAAACCACAGAGCAAAATTTAGTAAAGACAAAACTTATGAATACAACATTTCTCCCAGAAGGTTCATTCCCTTACACCAGAGTGCGTTATGATATTTTTTGGTAGAGACATCTGTTAGAGAATGTCCACACTTCTTGATCAATGAAAAACAAAAGCAAATCAAAAACACACAGTGACATCTTCTGATAACCAGTAGAGTTGATTCCGTTTTTAAAGTTCAGAGCTTCTTCTGTAGAGGAGTTTCAATTGGCGCAAGATTTGAACTTGCGTCGTAGAGGTATACCGCCCGGTACAGTAAGAACTAAGACGAGTTATTTCAAGAGTGAAGTTTATTTGAGCAATAGAATTTAACGTGCAGTAAATTGAAATGATTTTCTTTACGGTGTCTTAGGTTTTTCTTTTTTTCTTTCTTTCTTTCTTCTTCTTTTTTCTTTCTTGCTTTCTTCCTTTCCTTTATTTTCCACATTTTCCACTACTCCCAAAGACTATATTATGAATTATATTGTAACTTTTTGCACCAGATATAATGACTACTTTTATAATACCGGATGTCCGTGATGAGACATAATACCCCTATTGACGTCATACTCATGTGTAGAGTAAATATTAGATAATATCGCGGACAGTGTATAAATAGATACATCTCTCGCTGAATGTCATCAGTTTCTCATTTTACACGGACAACTGAGCTAAGCCACATGTATCGCTTCCTGGGTTGTGCTCTAGTAACCGCTGTGCTGCTGGTAAGTGGTGAATTATCTGCAGTTCAAATAGCTACATGAACAAACTTATTGGACATACTATACCAGTCTCGTCGTATAGGGGTAGGAGCTCGGGTGTTTGAAAAATTGGTCCGATTGTTTATAGGAATTTGGAGATCAATCAATTAGTGTGGTCGAACTGGTCCGACGGTTAGAACAGACGGTGGGGTCGAACCGGTCCGACGCAAAAATAACAAAACCAAGGATCGAAAAAGCCTTATCGTCCGCTCATATATTGTACCATCTGCCTCAATAAAATGGCACAGGAAAATTAATAGTAAGAGCCTCCATGGCTCAGATGGCAACGCGTCGGCCTCTCACCGCTGGATACCGTGGTTCAAATCCCGATCACTCCATCTGAGATTTGTGCTGGACAAAGCGGAGGCGGGACAGGTTTTTCTCCGGGCACTCCGGTTTTTCCTGTCATTTTTCATCCCAGAAACACTCTCCATTCTCATTTCATAGCAACTATCAGGCATTAATTAATCACTTTGGGAGTGGCGACCCCAGCGTACTAAAAGCCTATATACGGTTCATTCATTCCGTCCCTGACCCGGTCAATGCCTGGAAAACATGTTGTAGGTTTTCATTTTCCAATTAATAGTAAATATATGTAGTGGCCTTTCAGCCTCGTAGAATAATGTATTAATGTAGTGGCCTTTAGTTTGGGTTGGTTTGTGTTTAGGCACTTTTGACCCGATTGTGTCTTGTTAACTTTTGAGTATCTAAATCCCTCAAAAACGACTAACTTCAAGCCCCTGTGACTTAACATGGAAACCATTGTCCACTGTTGTTAGTATTACACCGCACAAAGACTGTCTGATAACTGACACTGAGTCTAGTGAACTGAGGCAGTTGTTGAGGGGTAGGGTTCATGTTAGTAACCCATTCGAGAATTTCTTCCTCTACCTGCCAACTATCCATCGGACTAGTTCAACCGTGACCTCTCGCTATGGAAGAAAATATCTTTGGAATGTTTTGACCGTCGGACCAGTTCAGTAATACCCAGCAGCTCTGCCTCTGTCTACTACCTATAGAGTAGGAACCGAGATCTATATCCGGTTCATCAAATTATTATAATCCTAATCTGATATTTGGAATGGGATTCACTTAACATCAGTTAATGAGACAGCGAACCACATCATGAAAGTCAAGTGATACGAATGTAGAACCTTCAATGCTCTCAGAAATGAGTTTCTCTCTCTCTCTCTCTCTCTCTCTCCCTCTCTCTCTCTCTCTCTCTCTCTTAGCATATTTAGGATATTATAAGGTTAAACTCGGAGCATTAATTTGCACAGGTCTGAGATTTAAACTATGGAAATCAATGCGGCCTCTCACAGTGTAGACCCTTCCCAGGAGTTTCCATCCTTACTCAAAGAAATTGCAGTGATGGGGCTTTATTTTAATAATTATTATAATATTTGCTTTACGTCCCACTAACTACTTTTACGGTGGTTTATTTTCAGTTTCACTTCATCCTTCCTAAGTTTTAGCCATAAACGTTCAGACGATTCCTTCCTTTCGCAAAAAGTCGCCATAAGAATTATTCTCCCTTCAAGGTTACCTCTCCGGTTAAAATGTAATGAGTAGCTATGGATAAAAATACAGACAGTTCAAATATCTCCGTCAAAACGCTTGTAATGGTTCATCGTTGGTAACTCACACAAGATCATCTCAAGCTAATCCCAAGTCTCTCATCAGTACCCACCTGATCTGCGCAGTGACATCCTGAACATATTGCTTGGCGTTCTTGGCCGGGCCTGCTGCCTCTAGTATTAGACAACTCCTTAGTCAGTCTCATGAGGCTGAGTGAATCCCGCTCCAGCCCTTAGTCCACAATTAAAATCCCTCAACTGATCGGGAAACGCATCCGGAGCTTCTGCATAAGACACTACAGGGCTGATTCTTAAGTGATAATAATTATAAGAAGAAGAATAAGAGGAGGAAGAAGTACAATGACAATAAGCTGATTTCTGCTTTGAGTCTCGTTGTATATTGAGACCTCCACTAGCACTGGAAGGCTATGGATCCTATGGATCGTACACGCTACCATCACCCTCTGTGGGTGGAGGTGATAGGAAAAACCTACGGTTTGCCCTGCTTGTCGGAAGAGGCGACTTAAAGGGGCGCCAGAGGCTCTCAACTTGGGAACGTGGGTTGGGGACCATGGGGCGCTTAGTTGAACCCTGGGATTGCTTTCACTTGTGTCGGACTCCTCACTTTCATCTATCCTATCCGACCTCCCTTCGTTAACTCTTGTTCTCGGCGTTAGGTGTCGAGGCCTAGGAAGTCTTTCACTTACACGCCCTCGTGGTCCTTGTCTATCTTTGGTCGATACCTTCATTTTCGAAGTACCCCTTCCATTTCTTCTCTCTGATTAGTGTGTATATGTAGAGGGTGATTGCCCAGTCGTACTTCCCCTTAAAAAATAATCACCAACACCATCACCACCTAGTCTGCCATCCCTATGAATTAGGCTAATATAAATCATTACTAGAACTAAGCCCGGCCACTTGACTGAACGGTCTACGTACTGACCTTTGGTTCACCAAGCCTCGGGTTCGATTCTGGGCCGGTTCGAGGATTTTAACTACGTAGAGGAGAATCGGGTAATATGGAATAGTCGGGTAATATGGAATACAACAATATCTTGCCTGTAAGGTACTGCTCTCACGTGGAAACTCGTCGAATTACGGTAAATGTTCTCATGATGCTTTGTATTCAGTTTCGACATGCTCGTGAGTGAGGTTAGTGCGTGGAGCAAGAATATTTGTTTTTCATATTTGAAAAGCTTTTGCAGGTAATTCTTTTAAAGCTTGTATTAATTACCAAAACTGAGCTTAGTCCTGGGAAATCCAATGTTACATATTGTACAAGAGTTGCTTTTATTGCTACACCAGTGTAACTTCCTTGTTGTGCAAAGCTTATGGCATGACGAATCCTTTAATTCAAACATGGTGTGTCGGGATATATGGAATACTGTTTTAGTTTGAAAGTAAAATGACGTTTAAAATTAATTAAAATTAATTTCATTAATCCTGGTATATTATAACATTTAATTACCTATAGATCTCAGTTTCTGCATCTGTGACTTTTGTCACTGAATGAACAAGTGGCTATAAAAAGAAAACTCTGAATAATTAGTGTATACAGATTATCATTTAAGTTAATTACCAATTTTATTCTTTCGATTTTTTAAAATTTCTGTACGTCCACCAGTAGGAACATTCCTTAAATATAACTGAAAGAATTTATTGAAGCTGTATTTTAATTTACATATTATTTACCCTACTATTCCATATTAGCCGACTATTCCGTATTACCCACCAAGTGCAACTTTTTGAAAGAAATAATTTTGACGTGAAGACAATAACAATTTGCAATTTAAAAATATAGAGAATCTTGGCTAATTATTTGAATTTTCAAACCATATTAATTTATATTTCACAACTGATTTTGGTAAGAAGTTATACTGCCAGAAGTAAATGGTATTCCATATTATACGACTCTCCTCTATAGTTAATTCCTTTAGCTCAAGGGCTATGCACTTGTGTTTGTCTTGATACACATTTTCCTTTACATACAACAGTACAGTATATCACTAAAAACAAGAAATACACAATACAGAACACATTCCCCACACCCCCGTGCATAGAATTGTCGCCAGGAAAGGTATACGGCCTTAAAACTGGCCTAAATCCATAACAGCATCCGGGAGATAGTGGGTTCGAGCCCCACTGTCTGTAGCCCTGAAGATGGTTTTTCGTTGTTTCCCATTTTCACACCAGGCAAATGCTGGGGCTGTACCTTAATTAAGGCCACGGCCGCTTCCTTCCCACTCGTAAGCCATTCCTATCCCATCGTTGCCATAAGACCTATCTGTGTCGGTGCGACGTAAAACAAATTGTAAAAAACCATACCAAATGCCGACCCCAGGTAGCCGAGAAAAATATCACAAAGAAAATTACTGAAACCACCAAAAGAGAAAATGCTTCGGTGAAAGTACACGCACGCTGTGTCCCAGCTGTGAAAAACGTCTAACCGTCAGAGTAGCAGAGAATGATTCCACCCAGTCAGAACTCAAATTATTTAGGAGTGGAATATATTAGAGCTGAAGCTTTCACGGTTTGCATTTTTATTAACCTGCCTGAAATTACAGGAATCACAAGGATCCAGAACACCATAGCACGTTTCGATTACTTTGCAATATTCTTTATCAAGGCAAATGATTTACACCTACTCAGTCCGAAGTAATTAACCTTTCCAGGTAGATTAAATCGACTAGCTAGAACTGTTAGGTATCCAAGAAGACTTCGGACTCGATACGTTATTATTATTAATATGATTATTATTATTATTATTATCTCCAACAGAACAAGGACAAAGAACGTACATAAAAGTACATTTACATCTGTATACACCGGCTTTCGGATTATAAGGCGTACGCACATTAAATACACTGGCATAATAACCTCATTGTCCTTTGTCCACACAGCAGCTACACATTTCATTGCAGTAAACCAAAGGCGGGCACAATTCGGCTCAATGACCAGCGTCCCTGCTCCGGCAGGTAAAGGAGCAGTGTATGGGCTCAGACAGACGGTACAGCCTTGCAGCTGCTTGCACGGCTCTTAGTTATAACTAGTTCAATGTTATTGTTTTTACGCCCCACTTACTACTTTTGACGGTTTTCGGTGACGCCGAGGTGCCGGAATTTTGTGAAGCAGAAATTCTTTTACGTGCCGGTAAATCTACCGACACGAGGTTGACGTATTTGAGCACCTTCAAATACCACCGGACTGAGTCAGGATCGAACCTGCCAAGTTGGAGTCAGAAAGCCAGCGCTTCAACCACCTGAGCCACTCAGCCCGGCGTTACTAGTTACAGGTGTGCGTATGTAAACAGATTTATTTATAATTTTAACAATTTTTTTTGCCTAATGTCTCTTTCTATTCAGTGTATTAATTATGGTGAGGAAACGAAATAAGTTACCTTGTACACAAACGCCTTGTTCTAAGTGAATACGTTTAATTGTATTCGTTTCATTAGGTTTTGCGTAGGAAACAAAATTAATTATTTTGACATGTGATAACAAAATACTCTTTTGACTACTACCATTACTCACACAAATATTGCAGGCCAAGATAATAGCTTGTTTAGGGATACACAAGAATATCGTTTATCCGGATTAAGTGGACCGAAACTGTCCCGGATTATCGAAAATCCGGATAATCCGAAAAACTAAAAGAACAAATACAGCATATATTATATAATCTAATAACACAACTTGTACAGTAATATCTTTTCTTCAATTTTACAAGAAAATATAAGAACATTTTTCTTACATTTACGACTCTGTTTTATGCACTAAAATAATGTGTGTTTTTTTTCTGTTTTACATTTGTACGTATAGCGTTTGCGCGCAGCACGATCACGAAGACGTGTTACTGACAACAGTTCTGCCGGTGTGGTTTCAGTCAAGGATTCTAAATAGACATCAGTTTGTCCAGCTGCACTGTTGCCTCTCCATGAGTCATTGTTTCTTCTCATGGTGCGCCAGTTTCATTTTCGAATTGACCACCAGTGAATTAATAGTGCGTTGCATTTAGAAGAGCGTGGGCTCGAATCCCACCTCGACCGTCCTGGGAATGGTTTTACACGGTTTTCGATTCTCAATTCCAGGGGAAAGCCGGGACGGTACCTTTCATAGACCGTGGCTGACTTCCTGTACTTCCAATTCCTGTCCTTAACTATCTTTGGCGGAAAAGACATTCAAGAAGAGTCGACGTCGTAAAAAAAAATATTGTACAAGTAAAAGTAAATTTTTATTATTTTCGATACGGATAAACCGGAGATCCGGATTAATGAGGGCCGGATAAACGATGTTCTTGTGTACAGCATAATCAGTGACGAACGAACGAACTGTACGATTGTATTGCGCAAATATAATATCCTCAGCCAGGTGCATTGCTGTGGCTTTGCTTGCGTCCTGACTCCACATATCGCCATCTAGTCTTTACAGCACTAACTAATAGAAGTCAGCTGCTCTCGAGTCTTCTCGCGCTCATGACGTTAGCTCAAGGAGCGGGACTCTCTCACTGCCCATCTACGCAGTAAAATATCGTCAAATGTGCGAGTACAGTAAGAGATAACTATTAATTTTTTCTCTTTACAGGTCTCAGTAGCAGAAGATGGACAAGCAGTATCGGTAAGTATTTATCTGAAGGGTCATTCTATTTTTGCTTTGTTAAAAAATGAAGCCCTGTTTTCCACTTTCGACTCAGTTAACGTAACTTCAATGCTTTTCAGTTTGTCGAACACGAATTAAAACACCTACAACACTACAACATGCCTGTAAAAAACACAGTTAAACAAAGAATGACGTTTTGTTCTTGAAAGAACATCACCACATTCTATAAAATCACACTATTAAAAAAAATGAAAATTGTTTAGTAATTTACACACAGTCCACCTCTGTGTTGTAGTGGTTATTGTGATTAGTAGAGCCCGGATTTCCATGCACTATCAAATCTCAAAATATGCATGCATTCATGCACTATCATATGGCAAAACATGCACAATAAACTGGAAAATATGCACTATCAAAATTCAGTTCCTTTTGAAACATGAACAAAAACTACCCTAATTTCTCCAAATTGTCCTGATTTAAGTTCATCCGTTTATCATTCAGCACATAACTTACTTAAGCACAGAAAATTATATTTTTACGTCACGAGAAGTGATAGATGAGTAATTCAATGAAGACATTTGGACAAAGTTAGGTCAAATTGTACGTCATTTGCATTTTCACCACAATACGTCTTTTATAAGCTTGACGAATTCAAAACCAGGGTTTGAACGAATTAGTTTGTTCAACTTATGTCTATCTGCGGCAGCTGCTTCTCCATGCGATGATTGCAGACACATTTGAATGTCCTCAATAAGTGGTAACGATTGTTTGCTGCGATAACACAGACGTGTGACGACTGAGAGTTCCGGGTAGGACATTCCAGGATATCAACGGTAGAGGGTTCAATGAAAAACCAGAATTTGTAAGCTGCTATCCCAGTAACGCGGCGCTACAGAAGTGCGATACAAGGTTCCTTTTGTTCGTCTAACAGACGAAAAATGAGCCGTCAATGATTAATGCACAATTTACGGTTCAATTTATAGCAATGTACAAATGTAAAACTGGGACACCAGTAGTATAATTGGACAGTTCGGCGGCCGCCACCGCCACCGGGCTCCCAGAGGCCTCCTCCACCACCACCACAGCCAGAGGCCTCCCAGGGGCCCCCTCCACCACCACCACAGCCAGAGGCCTCCCAGAGGCCTCCTCCACCACCACCACAGCCAGAGGCCTCCCACGGGTCTCTTCCACCACCCGCGGGAAATTTGAATTTGTAAACAAAGCCACGTGCTTTTTGACAGCTATCATCGACAAGAACGCATCGCTAACCTCACTGCTGCCATCTTGACGGGCCTAAACCTCAGTAGTACCAACTTAACCTAACTAGCGCGAGATTTGAATTGGTAAACAAATCCACGTGTTTTTTGACAGCCACGTGCTTTTTGACAGACAACAACGCATCGCTAACCTCAGTACTGCCATCTTGACAGGCCTAAACCTCAGTAGTACCAACTTAACCTAACTAGCGCAAGATAAACAAATCCACGTGTTTTTTTGACAGCCACGTGCTTTTTTGACAGCTGTCATCCGCCATCTCTAAACTACAGAGCACCGTGCTGCCCTCTTTATCGTAGTAGCTGGAAATTCATCAGCTGTCATCCGCAGTGCTGCCATCTTGGCGGGCCTAAACCTTAGTGCTACCAACTTAACCTCACTAGCGCGAGATAAACAAATCCACGTGCTTTTTTGACAGCTGTCATCCGCCATCTTTAATCCATAGAGCACAGTGCCGCCCTCTTTAGCTACTTACCTTTGAAATGTGGTGGCGGATAATTTGAAAAATGCTTTTTTGACAGCAGCCATCTTTGAGCACCGTGCTGCCCTCTTAAACAAACTCACGTGCTTTTTTCTGACAGCTATCATCCGCCATCTTGCATCACAAACCTCAGTGCTGCACTCTTTAGCTAGATACCTTTGAAATGTGATGGCGGCAATTTGAAAAATTCTACATTCTCTTGTTTGGAAACAAACCCATGCGCTTTTTTGACAGCTATCATCCGCCATCTTTAATCCAGACAGCACCGTGCTGCCCTCTTTAGCTACTTACCTTTGAAATGTGGTGGCGGCAAATTCCACGTGCTCTTGTTTGGAAACAAGCTCACGTGCTTTTTTCTGACAGCTGTCATCCGCCATCATGCATCACAAACCTCAGTGCTGCAGTCTTTAGCTAGATATCTTTGAAATGTGGTGGCGGCAATTTGAAAAATTCTATGTGCTCTTGCTTGCAAACAAAGCCACGTGGTTTTTTGACAACTGTTATCCGCCATCTTTAATCAATAGAGCACTGTGCTGCTATCATGCGGGCAATTCCGTCAGCTGTCATCCGCCATCTTTCATCCACAAACACCGTGCTGCCCTCTTTATGACTTGTAGTGGCGGGCAATTTGAAAAGTTTTGTTAGCTGTCATCCGCCATCTTTATTCAAGAGAGCCCCGTGCTGCAATCTTTAGCTAGATACCTTTGAAATGTGGTGGCGGCAAATTGAAAAATTCCACGTGCTCCTGTTTAGTAAACAAACTCACGCGCTTTTTTGTCAGCTGTCATCCGCCATCTTACATCGCAAACCTCAGTGCTACACTCTTTAGGTACATACCTTTGAAATATGGTGGCGGATAATTTAAAAAGAAAAATTCTACAGCAGCCATCTCTCGACGCTAATTGCATAAGGTGGTGGCTATACATGACTCCTTAAGGGTGCTTACGCAAGATGGCTGCTATACACAGGTTCTTATGAGACTCCCTTGGGATGCTTGCGCAAGATGGCTGTTATACATGGCTCCTTATGAGATGCCCTAGGGATGCTTGCGCAAGATAGCGGCTGCTCTTACAGGACGGCTTAAGGGTCCTTGCACAACATGGCTTGAGACGCCCTAAGGATGCTTGCGCAAGATGGCGGACACAAGATGGCGGCTATACACAACTCCTTATGAGACGCTTTAAGGGTGCTTGCGCAAGATGGCTGCCGCTCTTATGAAGAAAGCTAGCTTAGAGGCTAACGTGTCGTGCTAGTTCGATTCATTAAATTTGGGGCTTAAATGCAAAATGTTAAATATCTCGAAAACGGTGCATCGTAGAGCAAAACGGACAAAATGTTTCTACCCAATACCTCGGTTCGCAGTATGGGGAACATGATATCATAAGAAAAACATAATCTATCAACGGTTCGGTTCCTACTTAGGCCCTTTGGCATTCGCTCTGTTTTAGCTTGTATTGAAGCGAGTCTTCGTAACATGATCAGGTCTAGCTATGGTAGAGAGTATAACGTACCGTGCTGATTCGATTCATTAAATTTGGGGCTTAAATGCAAAATGTTAAATATCTCGAAAACGGACAAAATTTTTCTACCTGATACCTAGGTTTGCAGTATCAGGAACAAGAAAAAACATAGTCTAATGATGAGATCGACGGTTCGATCCCTACTTAGGCCCTTTGGCATTGGCAGCTATCTAATTCTACAAGATGGCGGCTATACATAGCTTCTTATGAGGCAGCTTAAGAGCGCTTGCACAAGATGGCTGCTGCTCTTATGAGACTCCCTCGGGGTGCTTGCGCAAGGTAGCAGCGACAAGACGGCGACTATACACAGCTCCTTATGATACGGCCTAGAGGTGCTCACACAAGATGTTGGCTGCTCTGATGAAGAAAGCTAGCTTTGCATCGTGCAGGTATCTTTACAGCACTAAACCTCATACCTTTGAAATGTGTTGGCGGGTAATTTGAAAAATTCGACGTGCTTTTTCTTAACAGCAGCTATCTTTAAACAATAGCGGCTATACATTAGCTGTTAAGGCCTCCTCTTATGTCAAGGCATAGCTCTATCGAACAAGTTTAAACCTGCATCGGGATAGCTAGAGTAAGCACGTGCTGCAGTGTTGACGTCATTATGCATGTTTAGACTTGCAAATCACTAAAGAAACATAACAAGACTAGAATCGAACACTGCACTCTATGCTGTTAACTTTGTCATGTGATCGGAACATTGATTGAAGTGTTTAGAACACTAAATAAGTGATCAAGACTAAAATAGAACACTGTACTCGATACAACATGTGTTTAGAACATGTCAGGGGATACCTTTGTTCTAAGAAGATTAGATTACCGCACATTCCTTGTAGGGCTAATAGGCTAAAGGGCTAATGGGCAAAAGGGCTAATGGGCAAAAGGCTTAAGGGCTAATGGGCTAAAGGGCTAAAGGGCTAAAGGGCTAGGGTGCCTCTCCTCTCTTTATCCGGGCTTGAGACCGGCTCTACAACTAGAGGCGGAGTTAACACCCTAAGGAAGGGAGAATGTTGGGAAATAATCTATACGAATATAGCTACTCGATCGACTATATACTAGAGATGGATGACTTAGGTGAGGGTAAGCGCTTACTTAATAATACCTACACGACGTAATTCATGCTCTATTTCAAAAATATATTCTTTGTACTGTGTGTAACCAGCGTCATGATAGGCTCTTAGCAGTTGTAAGCGTTTTACCAGTACGTTGGGGTCTTTACGGTAGCTTATATCTACATAGGGTAACAGAGGCTCGTTGTGAACTTTGAGTATATGCAGACAGTTGATGTGTAGGGACTTGTTTTGATGTAATACGTGCTTCAGCAGTAGCGTTTCTAGGTACAAACTTAACTTGTTTCGATAGCGATGAAGCATTGAAATTTCCTTCTTCTTTACCTTGCATCTCTTCTTGAGATGTTTGCACTGCGACAGAACGTGTAGTAGGCTTAGGATATGAAGTAAAATCATCAAGCTGTAATGGCAATGAAACATTCAGATTTTCTTCTTCTTCTACTTTCCCTTTACTACTGTTTTGATCAACATCATTATCCTTATTATCATAATCATGATCTTGCCTCTCTTTATCTTGAAGTTTGTGCTTAGTAACAGAACTTGCAGCAGGTCTAGACAACAAGGGAGATTTGAAAATCTCTCGCAGAGGTGTACTTTTTAAACATAAATCAGTGTTCGCTGGAATATGGTTGAGCTCTTTGTATTTTGTTCCCGATGAAGCTACATTACACGCGGCTTCATGACGTTGAGCGTTGTATGCATTCTTGAACTCTCTTCTACAATGTTTGCATTGAAAAATTGTCCTACATGATATCTCATGACGTCTCCTGTGATAGCTTTGGGAAAATGCTTTTCCACACTCTTCGCAAGTATACCTAGAAATAGGTTTTCCCATGACGGACTTTCACCTTCTGCTAACAGATTCTTCTTTAAATCTACTTGACATTTGTTACTGTCTACTTCGATGATGCGAACAGCTTAGCGATTAACAGTAAACTAACACAAAAGCGTATAACCAAGGTAGCAACAGTAAGGTTTAAGCCCATCAAGATGGCAAGAGTGAGGTTAGAGACGTTCTGTTGTTGAATTTTAAATTCCGCGCTATAACATGCATAAGGTGGCAGCCTTGAGGTTTACCGCCGTAAAGATGGCAGCAGTGAGGTTAGCGACGCTCTATTGTCCTTCAATGTGAGGTTAGGGTCCGTCAAGAAGACAGCTGTCAAAAAAGCACGTGGCTTGGTTTACTAAACAAGAGCACGTGGCAGTGACGTCACGGTCACGTAATCAATCCTTAGCTCTACGTCGTTAAGAGCAGCATTAGGATTAGCTATGTTTAAAAATCTTGGGAACATAGCAGCAGTATGAATGCCATGTTTGAAAGCGTGTACACATCACCTATCGATTCTACACGCGTCAACCCTCGTACTAAACTTCTTCCGCTACATCGTGCTACTATCTTAGCATACCCTATACCAATAAAATTAAAGTACAAAGAATAGCCATGTTTCAAAGCGTGTACACATTACCTATCGATTTTGCATGCATCGACTCTCGTACTAAACTTCTTCCGCTAGATTGTGCTGCTATCTTAGCATAACTTATACACATGAACTTAAAGTACAAAGAATAGCCATGTTTCAAAGCGTGTATACATTACCTATCGACTTTGCATTCAACAAATATCGTACTAAACTTCTTCCGCTAGGTTGTGCTGCTATCTTAGCATAACTTATACACATGAACTTAAAGTACAAAGAATGGCCATGTTTCAAAGCGTGTACACATTACTTATTGATTTTGCATTCATCGAATCTCGTACTGAACTTCTTCCGCTAGATTGTGCTGGTATCTTAGCATAACTTATACACATGAACTTAAAGTACAAAGAATAGCCATGTTTCAAAGCGTGTACACATTACCTATCGATTTTGCATGCATCGACTCTCGTACTAAACTCCTTACGCTAGATTGTGCTGCTATCTTAGCATAACCTATACGCATGACCTTAAAGTACAAAGAATAGCCATGTTTCAAAGCGTGTACACATCACCTATCGATTCTGCATGCAACAAATATCATACTAAACTTCTTCCGCTAGATTGTGCTGCTATCTTAGCATAACCTATACCCATAAAATTAAAGTACAGTGAATAGCCATGTTTCAAAGCGTGTACATATCACCTATCGATTTCGCATGCATCGACTCTCGTACTAAAACTTCTTCCGCTAGATTATGCTGCTATCGTAGCATAACCTATGTGCATGAACTTAAAATGGAAAGAATAACTATGTTTCAAAGCGTGTACACATCACCCTGAACTTCTTTCGCTAGATTGTACTGCTATCTTAGCATAACCTATACGCGTGAACTTAAAGCACAACAAATAACGATGTTTAACAGCGTGTACACATCACCTATTGATTTTGCATGCATCGACTATTTTTTTTCGTCAGAGTGTACAACGATCGCATATGTGTATTGCTAACGTATGTGTATAAAGCAAAAGCACAAAGAATAGCTATATTCCAAAGCGGTTACACATCACCTATCGATTTTGCATACATCGACTATCGTACTAAACTTCTCCCGCTAGAGTGTACAATGATCGCAATTGTGTGCTGCTACCTATGTGCGTGAATTTAAAGCATAAAGAATAGCGTGTACACATCACGTATCGATGATGCATGCGTCGACTATCGTACTAGGCTTCTTCCGCTAGAGCATGTAGCAATCGCTTTTGTGTATCCCTAACCCATGTGCATGAACTTAAAGCACAAGGAAGAGCTATGCTCCAAAGCGTGTACACATCACCTATCGATGATGTATGCACCGACTATCGTACTAAACTTCTTCCACAACAGCGTGCGATCATCGCTTGTGTGTGCTGCAATCTTAACATAACCTATGTGCACGAAGTTAAAGCACAAAGAATACCCAAGTTCAAAGCGTGTACACATCACCTATCGATTTTGCATGCATCTACTTTCGTATTAAACTTCTTCCACTAGAGTGTGCGACAACCTTATAAGTATGCTGCTAACTTAGTATAACTTATACACATGAACTTAAAGCATAAAGAATACTGATGTATAAAAATCTTGTAAACAAAGCAGCAGCAGTAAGAATAGCAATGTTTTAAAAGCGTGTACGCATTGCCTATCGATTATACATGCATCAACTAGAGTACAAAACTTCTCCCGCTAGAGTGTGCTGCTATCTTAGCATAACCTATGTGCACGGATTTAAAGCACGAAGAATAGTTAAGTTTCAAAGTGTGTACACAACACCTATCGATTTTACATGCATCAACTATCGTATTAACACATCCCGCTAGAATGTATAACGTTCGCATGTGTTTGTGCTGCTATCTTAGCATAGCCTGTGTGCATGAACTTAAAGTACAAAGAATAGCGATGTTTAAAAATCTTGTGAACATGGCAGCGGTAAGAATAGCAAGGTTTAAAAGCGTGTACACACCACCTTTTGATAATGCATGCATCTTCTACTAGAGCACGTGACCATCGCTTGTATCTGCTGCTATCTTAACATAACCTATGTGCACGAACTTAAAGCATAAAGAATAGTTATGTGTAAAAATCTTGTGAACATAGCAGAGTGTTAACTACGTAGGTGTAGGCATTGAACTTTGCATGCTGAAGCAGCATACTACGTGACCGTGACGTCACTGCCACGTGCTCTTGTTTAGAAAACCAAGCCACGTGCTTTTTTGACAGCTGTCTCCTTGACGGACCATAACCTCACATTGAAGGACAATAGAGCGTCGCTAACCTCACTGCTGCCATCTTTACGGCGGTAAACCTCAAGGCTGCCACCTTATGCATATTATAGCGCGGAATTTAAAATCCAACAACAGAACGTCTCTAACCTCACTCTTGCCATCTTGATGGGCTTAAACCTTACTGTTGCTACCTTGGTTATACGCTTTTGTGTTAGTTTACTGTTAATCGCTAAGCTGTTCGCATCATCGAAGTAGACAGTAACAAATGTCAAGTAGATTTAAAGAAGAATCTGTCAGCAGAAGGTGAAAGTCCGTCAAGGGAAAACCTATTTCTAGGTATATTTGCGAAGAGTGTGGAAAAGCATTTTCCCGAAGCTATCACAGGAGACGTCATGAGATATCATGTAGGACAATTTTTCAATGCAAACATTGTAGAAGAGAGTTCATGAATGCATACAACGCTCAACGTCATGAAGCCGCGTGTAATGTAGCTTCATCGGGAACAAAATACAAAGAGTTCAACCATATTCCAGCGAACACTGATTTATGTTTAAAAAGTACACCTCTGCGAGAGATTTTTAATTCTCCCTTGTTGTCTAGACCTGCTGCAAGTTCTGTTACTAAGCACAAACTTCAAGATAAAGAGAGGCAAGATCATGATTATGATAATAAGGATAATGATGTTGATCAAAACAGTAGTAAAGGGAAAGTAGAAGAAGAAGAAAATCTGAATGTTTCATTGCCATTACAGCTTGATGATTTTACTTCATTTCCTAAGCCTACTACACGTTCTGTCGCAGTGCAAACATCTCAAAAAGAGATGCAAGGTAAAGAAGAAGGAAATTTCAATGCTTCATCGCTATCGAAACAAGTTAAGTTTGTACCTAGAAACGCTACTGCTGAAGCACGTATTACATCAAAACAAGTCCCTGCACATCAACTGTCTGCATATAGACTCAAAGTTCACAACGAGCCTCTGTTACCCTATGTAGATATAAGCTACTGTAAAGACCCCAACGTACTGGTAAAACGTTTACAACTGCTAAGAGCCTATCATGATGCTGGTTACACACAGTACAAAGAATATATTTTTGAAATAGAGCATGAATTACGTCGTGTAGGTATTATTAAGTAAGCGCTTACCCTCACCTAAGTCATCCATCTCTAGTATATAGTCGATCGAGTAGCTATATTCGTATAGATTATTTCCCAACATTCTCCCTTCCTTAGGGTGTTAACTCCGCCTCTAGTTGTAGAGCCGGTCTCAAGCCCGGATAAAGAGAGGAGAGGCACCCTAGCCCTTTAGCCCTTTAGCCCATTAGCCCTTTAGCCCTTTTGCCCATTAGCCCTTTTGCCCTTTTTGCCCATTAGACCTTTAGCCTATTAGTCCTACAAGGAATGTGCGGTAATCTAATCTTCTTAGAACAAAGGTATCCCCTGACATGTTCTAAACACATGTTGTATCGAGTACAGTGTTCTATTTTAGCCTTGATCACTTATTTATTTTTCTAAACACTTGCATCAATGTTCCGATCACATGACAAAGTTAACAGCATAGAGTGCAGTGTTCGATTCTAGTCTTGTTATGTTTCTTTAGTGATTTGCAAGTCTAAACATGCATAATGACGTCATCACTGCAGCACGTGCATACTCTAGCTATCCCGATGCAGGTTTAAACTTGTTCGATAGAGCTATGCCTTGACATAAGAGGAGGCCTTAACAGCTAATGTATAGCCGCTATTGTTTAAAGATAGCTGCTGTTAAGAAAAAGCACGTCGAATTTTTCAAATTACCCGAAAACACATTTCAGAGGTATGAGGTTTAGTGCTGTAAAGATACCTGCACGATGCAAAGCTAGCTTTCTTCATCAGAGCAGCCAACATCTTGTGTGAGCACCTCTAGGCCGTATCATATGGAGCTGTGTATAGTCGCCGTCTTGTCGCTGCTACCTTGCGCAAGCAGCCCTAGGGAGTCTCATGTGAGCAGCAGCCATCTTGTGCAAGCGCTCTTAAGCTGCCTCATAAGAAACTATGTATAGCCGCCATCTTGTAGAATTAGATAGCTGCCAATGCCAAAGGGCCTAAGTAGGGATCGAGACGTCGATCTCGTCATTTGACTATGTTTTTTCTTGTTCCTGATACAGCAAACCTAGGTATCAGGTAGAAAAATTTTGTCCGTTTTCGAGATATTTAACATTTTGCATTTAAGCCCCAAATTTAATGAATCGAATCAGCACGGTACGTTATACTCTCTACCATAGCTAGACCTGATCATGTTACGAAGACTCGCTTCAATACAAGCTAAAACAGAGCGAATGCCAAAGGGCCTAAGTAGGAACCGAACCGTTGATAGACTATGTTTTTCTTATGATATCATGTTCCCCATACTGCGAACCGAGGTATTGGGTAGAAACATTTTGTCCGTTTTGCTCTACGATGCACCGTTTTCGAGATATTTAACATTTTGCATTTAAGCCCCAAATTTAATGAATCGAACTAGCACGACACGTTAGCCTCTAAGCTAGCTTTCTTCATAAGAGCGGCAGCCATCTTTCGCAAGCTCCCTTAAAGCGTCTCATAAGGAGTTGTGTATAGCCGCCATCTTGTGTCCGCCATCTTGCGCAAGCATCCTTAGGGCGTCTCAAGCCATCTTGTGCAAGGACCCTTAAGCCGTCCTATAAGAGCAGCCGCTATCTTGCGCAAGCATCCCTAGGGCATCTCATAAGGAGCCATGTATAACTGCCATCTTGCGCAAGCATCCCAAGGGAGTCTCATAAGGACCTGTGTATAGCAGCCATCTTGCGTAAGCACCCTTAAGGAGTCATGTATAGCCACCACCTTATGCAATTAGCGTCGAGAGATGGCTGCTGTAGAATTTTTCTTTTTAAATTATCCGCCACCATATTTCAAAGGCATGTACCTAAAGAGTGTAGCACTGAGGTTTGCGATGTAAGATGGCGGATGACAGCTGACAAAAAGCGCGTGAGTTTGTTTGCTAAACAAGAGCGCGTGGAATTTTTCAATTTGCCGCCACCACATTTCAAAGGTATCTAGCTAAAGATGGCAGCACGGGGCTCTCTTGATTAAAGATGGCGGATGACAGCTAACAGAACTTTTCAAATTGCCCGCTACTACATGTCATAAAGAGGGCAGCACGGTGTTCTGTGGATGAAAGATGGCGGATGACAGCTGACGGAATTGCCCGCATGATAGCAGCACAGTGCTCTATTGATTAAAGATGGCGGATAACAGTTGTCAAAAAACCACGTGGCTTTGTTTGCAAGCAAGAGCACATAGAATTTTTCAAATTGCCGCCACCACATTTCAAAGGTATCTAGCTAAAGACTGAGCACTGAGGTTTGTGATGCAAGATGGCGGATGACAGCTGTCAGAAAAAAGCACATGAGCTTGTTTCCAAACAAGAGCACGTGGAATTTGCCGCCACCACATTTCAAAGGTAAGTAGCTAAAGAGGGCAGCACGGTGCTGTCTGGATTAAAGATGGCGGATGATAGCTGTCAAAAAAGCGCATGGGTTTGTTTCCAAACAAGAGAATGTAGAATTTTTCAAATTTCCGCCACCACATTTCAAAGGTATCTAGCTAAAGAGTGCAGCACTGAGGTTTGTGATGCAAGATGGCGGATGATAGCTGTCAGAAAAAAGCACGTGAGTTTGTTTAAGAGGGCAGCACGGTGCTCAAAGATGGCTGCTGTCAAAAAAGCATTTTTCAAATTATCCGCCACCACATTTCAAAGGTAAGTAGCTAAAGAGGGCGGCACTGTGCTCTATGGATTAAAGATGGCGGATGACAGCTGTCAAAAAAGCACGTGGATTTGTTTATCTCGCGCTAGTGAGGTTAAGTTGGTAGCACTAAGGTTTAGGCCCGCCAAGATGGCAGCACTGCGGATGACAGCTGATGAATTTCCAGCTACTACGATAAAGAGGGCAGCACGGTGCTCTGTAGTTTAGAGATGGCGGATGACAGCTGTCAAAAAAGCACGTGGCTGTCAAAAAAACACGTGGATTTGTTTATCTTGCGCTAGTTAGGTTAAGTTGGTACTACTGAGGTTTAGGCCTGTCAAGATGGCAGTACTGAGGTTAGCGATGCGTTGTTGTCTGTCAAAAAGCACGTGGCTGTCAAAAAACACGTGGATTTGTTTACCAATTCAAATCTCGCGCTAGTTAGGTTAAGTTGGTACTACTGAGGTTTAGGCCCGTCAAGATGGCAGCAGTAAGGTTAGCGATGCGTTGTTGTCGATGATAGCTGTCAAAAAGCACGTGGCTTTGTTTACAAATTCAAATTTCCCGCGGGTGGTGGAGGAGACCTCTGGGAGGCCTCTGGCTGTGGTGGTGGTGGAGGGGGCCCCTGGGAGGCCTCTGGCTGTGGTGGTGGTGGAGGAGGCCTCTGGGAGCCCGGTGGCGGTGGCGGCCGCCGAACTGTCCAATTATACTACTGACACTTTATTCCTAAGAATTAGATTTCGACGTGGGGCCTTCCGACTTACGTCATTGTTTACTCAAGCAACATATAAGAAAGTGTTTGGTTAATTGCGTTATACTGTAGGACCTGTACCGTATGTAGGCTACTAACTATGGTTGTCACATAGGATGCCAGGAATACGTTCTCTCCGTCTCTCAGTAATTGACATACTGTAGCCTACAACGTGAAAAATTTTCCAAAATTCTGCAAACTAACATTCAGAAAATGCACTATGATACTAGTTAACAATATATATGCGTCAAAGCCAGAATAAAAGTCATATTATGCAATATTAAACGTCCAAATATGCGCTATTAAATCCAAAATCTTCCAAATATGCATTATGCATGAATTTTCTCCGAAAAATGCCAAAACATGCAAACATGCACGAAAAAAGAACGATTATTTGGAATTGTTAAGCCATAAAACGAATATTTGCAAAGTTTGAGAAGTGTAGCTAGCTTATTTAAAAACATGCATTTGCATGGAAATCCGGGCTCTAGTGATTGGTTGTCACCCCGGCTCTGACACGAAATTCGAAAACGTGATACGACGGCTGGAACAGGGTCCATTCAGCCTCGGGACTTCGGGGGTTCGATTCCGTAGTTTCACAATTCTCCCCCAGGTAAATTCCACAGCCGCTTCCTTCTCCTTTCTTGTCTAACCCTTCAAAATTTCCCATCCCTCACAAGGCCCCTGTTGAGCACAGCGGCTGAGGACATCTGGGTGAGGTACTCGTCCTCCTTACCAGTTGTATCCCCCAACCCAAAGTCGCACGCTCAGGGACACTGACCTTAAGACAGTATAGGTGGGATTCCTCGATGAGTCGGAGGGAAAAACTAACCCTGGAGGGCAAAATTATTAAGAAAGAAAGAAAGAAAGAAAGAAAGAAAGAAAGAAAGAAAGAAAGAAAAAGAAAGAATTTAGACACATTAAAAAAATATTTTTATACCCTTTAATACTTGAGAGTTATAACTTACCTTAGTGAAGTGCTCAGTGATGCGTCCTCTCGCCTAGTCCGTCAAACACTCTTTCATTAAATTATATTATAAGGTGTGATTTTATACAATCTGATGATGTTCTTTCATGTCACTCTTTGTTTTTAATAGTATTTTTAACAGGCATGCTATAGTGTTCTATGTGTTGTTATTATTAATGTTCGACGGACTGACAAGCATGAAAGTTGCAATAATATTACTGTAAAGTGTTGAAGGTTTAAATACTCATAGTTAAAATTGCTCAAAATAATAATTGGTTTCGTTTTATCTAAACATCGACATACCGAATCTCTCTGCTGCCAAACGTCCGTATCTCATCAGTTTCATCTATGGGAGGTATCTTGCTCTCTAGAAACGTGCGTTAGAAGGGAATAAAGATCGAAAGGTGGTCATCACTGTACTTTCTTTCTTTCTTAATCTGTTTTACACTCCAGGGTCGATTTTTCCCTCGGACTCAGGGAGGGATCCCACCTCTACCGCATCAAGGGCAGTGTCTTGGAGCGTGAGACTTTGGGTCGAGGTTACAACTGAGGAGGAGGACCAGTAACTCGCCCAGGCGGCCTCATCTGCTATGCTGAACAGGGGCCTTGTGGAGAGATGGGAAGATTGGAAGGACAGGCAAGGGAGAGGGAAGGAAGGACAGTGGCCTTAAGTTAGGTACCATCCCGGTATTTGCCTGGAGGAGAAGTGGGAAAACACGGAAAATCACTGCGAGGATGGCTGAGGTCGGAATCAAACCCACCTCTATTCACTTGACCTCCCGAGGCTGAGTGGACCCCGTTCCAACCTTCGAACCACTTTTCAAATTTCGTGGCAGAGCCGGGAATGAAACCCGGGCCTCCGGGGGTGGCAGCTAATCACACTAACCACTAGAAATCCTGTAGTGAGCAATAAATAAATAAATAAATAAATAAATAAATAAATAAATAAATAAATAAATAAATAAATAAATAAATAAATAAATAAATAAATACACTACAGAGGCGGTTCTGTACATAGTTTAATTAATTTCCGTGTCCAGGACATATGAAATATGCTGACTGATGATACGTCAATTACCACTAGTCATATTGCATTGTATGGTAACACACTAAATTTGCTTCATTGTACCAGTACTTGCTTAACTTATCCATTACTTCTCCTTCGCATGTCCTTTACAGTGTTTGAATAAGCAGTAGCGTAAACAGGACCGGCCGATGGGAGGGGGTTGTAGTTACAAAATGATGGTGGAACGCAATGAAGGGTGCTTGTTCGTGTGTGGTGCGCGCATGCATGAGTGTCATTATAAAGACAGTGATACAAGAACATTATGTCGATATTTAGATTGCAGTGCACTACTAAATCTTACATTAAAATACAGAACAATCTAAAATACAACTTTCAAAGCTTCTGAGAATATAGATTCAATACATCTGTTGATTCTACAATTATGTCTCTGAATATTTATTTAGTTTATTGTCAGTTTTCTTTTTGGTTGTAAAAGTTGCGTAGGCGGGGGTGTATAACCCCCAGTAATCTCTCTTCTCCTCGCTATGCCTCTGGATTGTTTCATGTTTATACAACCGCTGATTTTCTGTACAGAGACAGTTAAGTAGGAAAAAATGTTTAATTATCTGGTATTTCCAAAATTGAGCAATCGAAACAGCCTTTCTCTTTGCCTCCAAGAAATCCTGATTTATGCAGCGTTCGCCGAGTCTCCTGCAGAACAGAATATGTGGTGGGTCTTGGATGTCTACATTCGCACTGACGACCACTTCTTACTGTAAGGAGCCCCCACTTCTGAAGATTCGTCTTGCATCTCGAAATGCCAAGTCCAAGTCAGTTAAGGCTTCTGTAAATTAAGGAAATCTACTCCAGAAGGTAGCGCTTCATTAACTTCCTTGTCTCGGATTTTCAGTCTATCCCACCACTTATTGACGTGTGATTAGTTTCTTGGGATCCTCGGAAAGCTTCAGATCTAGTGAAGAAGCTTAGCCGGTGGTGGGAAATCAGGGTGGCCGAATTGAGGGTCACCGTGGTAAGGGCTGGTAACTTATTATTTTAAGAACGCGACTTTGAAAAGTATGGTTTATATAGGACATTGGTGAAACTTTCGCTTCGATTGTTATTGTTCCGAAGTATCTGAGGAACAGCAGAGGTGAAAGAAGGTGCGGGCTGGAATGGGTCTAATTACAAGTTCGAAAGATGATTTAAAATTTCAATAAGGTTATATTTTCAAAACTTAACAATGGTGACATAGAATTTTGAGCGTACAACAAATAACACCAAGTTAAATCAGGTACACGATCAGGAAGTCCAAGATTAGAGAAGAATTTAACCAGTTTCCACCAGGGGAAATAACAAAGAAAATCAGGTACAGTGCAGCTTTACAAAGAAAGCACAAGTTAAGGGGTCTTTACAAATTCTGGGCTACGAGCCCAAATTCGTCAATCCTTGAGCTCTCAGCTCTCAACCACACAATACCAAAGGGCAGAACGCCCCTAATTACATGGAGCCCTAGCTCCCAGCAATCAAAATGTCACGCCTCCGCGAGGCACCTTGCAAATTACCAGAAAGAGCTGACCCGCTCTCAATCTTACAAGCCTATCAAAGGCCACAACAAACTCTACTTCTAACTGCCCTCAGGGCACACATACAAAGAAAGAGGGGAATCATGTACCCAACCTACAGGGCCTTCGCATGAAGGAAAAAAAAGCATCAGGTTAAGTTACTGGCCCAAAGTACAGAAAGGACTGGAGGCGTGAACTTGCACTCCTAAATACACATTTTAAAACCTAAGTGGCGCTAGGCCGATACACAGGGGCTAATCCCAAGCTAGGGAGGTGACTCGTATGAGAAAACTTTAACACGTTAAGGAAGAGAAGAAACGGTTATGAAAACGTAGTCACCTCAACTTCAAAATGAAAGGGAGCTCGAGAGGGTAAATCACCCTCTATCCCGAATTACAGTTCAAGTTATGTGAAGTTTTTACAAGGATTGAAAAGGCTTACATTTTTAAAGATATAGGTTACATATTAAAGGTTTCGAACCTTCCTCGCGATTTAAACTGCTGTTAAAAGGCCATTACCTTGTTGAAAACCTGCTGCCTGCAGAAAGAGGCGCTTCCCGCCCCCTGCTACATATCCACACACTAAGCTAAATGTTACTGAAGTGGCCCGGAGACAAGAAAATCAGCAGTTTTATACCCTCGTGGAAAATTCGAGACCTTTCAGAAATGAGTAGACACACCTGCTCAATTTTATTGGTTGTCCGCAAAAGATACATACAAATCGATAAAGAAACACCTTATTGGTGGAAAATTAATTACAGAATTTTAGGATTGGTGAAATTCTAAACAGGCGGCAGGAAAACTTAATATTGCCAACCCACAAAAGACGGAACAAAATTTAGTAAAGAGAAAACTTATGAATACAACATTTCTCCAAGAACGTTCATTCCTTTACACCAGAGTGCGTTATCATAGTGTTTGGTAGAAACATCTGTTAGAGAATGTCCACATTTCTTGATCAATGAAAAACAAAAGCAAATCAGAAACACACAGTGACATCTTCTGATAACCAGTAGAGTTAGTTCAGTTGTTAAAGTTCAGGGTTTCTCCAGTAGAGAAGTACTTTAAGGCGGAAAATTCAAAAGTGCGGCGTATAGGTGTACCGCTCGGTACAGACCTGCCCCTCTCCAAAAGTCCTCCCAAGGGGTGACACAGAAGAAACAAAAAAAATTTTCCAAATAAAAGTCCAAGTTTGTTGCTGATTATTTGAAGAAGAATTTAGAAGAGAAAATACAATTTTTTTGTCGTCGGAGGTCCCTTAAATTGTTTGATATAGATGGGTAGGACTAGTTTAAGTCCATCTTTAGAGTTTCTTTGTTGTAGTAGAATTGTGAAACCAAAAACATTAATTCATGGGGTAATATATTTCTAAGTCCACCAAAGGTTGATTTGAAGCAAAAATGTATTATTTGCAGATATAGAGTGTCCATGTAACTGTTGAAGTACATTAGCTGCCGATTAATTTTGACGGCAAGACCTGCCGCCGCTGCCTGTATCCAGTGGAGGCCGCTCGGACCCCTCAAGTACCCTAAGATACACCTCTTCCGCTACTATAACAGGGGTAGTCGTGGTGAAGCACGCCGCAGATGCGAAGTTCGTTTACAGTCCTTGAGTAGCTTGCGGTTGGTGCGCCACACATCAGCCTTGGCCGGAAGGAGGGCTCCGGTGCGCCTACACTGGTTGACCACACTGGAGTGGAGTGGGCCCGTACCCCACCTCAGTGGCGGTACGGCGCCGCACGGCTGCGGGGGCATTGAAACAGTAAGATCTCGGCGGCAGAATTTGTGTTGGACATTAATGTTTTAGGGTACTGTCTTTGTGGTGAGGCAGCGGCGTGGAAACTTTATTTTATTTTGCCACTGGTGTGGTTTAGTAGGAGACGGGAGCGTGGTAATGGCCGTACAGGAAAGACAGCAGAATGACCCGCGGGTGAGGTCTTACATTAAATATTGATTACAATAACAATTAAACCGCATTGGGGCAGAAGGCCTCTGAAAAAAACAAAATATAACCTTTATGCCGCTGTAACACATAGATGGCTAAGTTAACAAAGACCCTACAGGGGTTTAATTTGAGATATATGTAAACTAAAGATCCTCTCAGTGGCTGGATTGCTCGCTAACAATGTGACCGGCGTAAGAAAATCTAAAATAATGCACGGCCCATAAAATCTGGGGGCAAGCTTGCCTGTGGGAACAAAATTCTTGACCATAACTTGGTCTCCTACCTTTAAATTGGTGGGCCTCCGTCCACGATCATATCTTTCCCTAAACTTTTCATGAGACACTTTAAGATTGGCCTTAGCCTTCTTCCAAAGATCTTTAATATTATCTGGATCTATTGTCTGAGGTAGAATATCACTCAGAGATCAAAGGTTAGAGAGCGGCGTGTTGGGTACAAACTTGAACATCAATGAAGCAGGAGTGAATTTATGAGATTCGTGAGCCGCCGAGTTCAAAGCGAAGGCTAACCAATGCAGGGATGTGTCCCACCTAGAATGATCGTCGTGATGATAGGCAAATAGAGCCGACCTCAGATTACGATTGACCCGTTCAGCCAAAGATGGTTGAGGATAGTACGCAGAGGTTGTTACATGTGAGATGGATAAATCGAAACAGAATTTACGGAAGAGATTGGAGGCAAAAGCTTTAGAATTATCAGACACAATGTATTGACAAGGACCAAAAGAAGCGGAGATGGAATTTAAACAGGAAATAGTGGACTGAGCGGTAGCCAGCTTAGTCGGGAATAACCAGGAAAATCTCGTGTAACCATCTACACACACAAAAATAAATTTATTGGTGTTCCCCTTTGATAGGGGGAAGGGTCCTACGAAGTCGATGTAAATACGTTCCATGGGGCGCGATGCTTGATGAGAAGACAATAGACCTAGCTTAGTGGACATGGTGGGTTTACTAAGCCAACAAGATTTACAAGCCTTACCCAATTCACGGATTTCTCCGTCCATACCCTTCCAAACGAACATCTCTCTGATCTTTTCTCGAGTTTTGAAGATGCCTAAATGCCCCCCTAATGGGGTCTCATGATAGTACTTGAAGATCATGGGCACAAGAACAGCTGGAATCACAACGTTCATCTTCTTATCATGCCCCGACGGGCAACATAAAACACCATTCCTCAATACATAAGGGACGACATGTTCCCCTGAAGAAAGGGTTTCCATAATAGGAGCCAGCATTGGATCTTCCCGTTGATATTTTTCAATATCCCTAAATAACATGGGAGCATCCGTTAGAATGGCATTTACACCAGGCGATATGGACTCGGGAAGTGAAGAACTGTCTTCCTGTTCAGAGGTCTCTACATCATTGGAAAACATACGGCTTTGTCCGTCCGCTACAACATTTTCAGTACGTCTTATGTGCCTAACATCTAACTGGAAGGCAGAAATTCGGATGGCCCACCGGTCTATACGACCAGTACGACGCGGCCTAGCTAAGACCCAGCTCAAGGCTTGGTTATACGTTTCCAAGTCGAACTTGACATGTTCTAGATAGAGGCGGAACCTTTCTAGAGCAAATAAGACTGCTAAACCTTCAAGTTTATAGATGGAATACTTGGATTCTTGGGCCGATAATGTCCTAGAGGCTTAGGCGATGGGTCGCCTCCCTAGTTCAGTCTCTTGAAGAAGGACTGCAGCTACAGCCGACGACGACGTGTCGGTTTGTACGATGAATTTCTTCAAGAAATCCGGCATAGCAAGAACAGGGGCATTACAAAGAGTTAATTTCAGGTCTTCAAAGGCGGCTTGTTGAGAAGGCCCCCACTCAAATTTGACGCCTTTCCTGCGGAGCAAGTTCAAGGGCGCCGCTCTATTAGCGAAATTTGGAATAAATTTCCTGAAGAAGTTCACCATGCCTATGAACCTGGCAATACCTTTGATGTCCTTGGGAGGTTTGAAATCACGGATGGTCTGTGTTCTAGAATGATCCACTGCGACACAATATGCCCTAGGAATGACATGGAAGGTTTAGCGAAGGCAACCTTAGATAACTTCACAGTTAACCGAGCCTTACGAAGGCGATTAAGGACCTCTTTCAGATGATCTAGATGTTCTTCAAAGGTCTCTGATAATACGACGACATCATCCAGATAATGATATAGGTACTCAAATTTGATGATGGAGAAGACCTTATCTAGCTGTCTCGTAAGCACAGCTGCTCCTGTGGGGAGCTCGAATGGTACGCGGTTGTATTCGTACAAGTTCCAATCCGTGGCAAACGCTGTCAGATGTTTAGATTCTTCAGCCAGAGGTATCTGGTTATAAACCTGATTTAGGTCTAAGATGGTGAAGAACTTAGCTTTCCGAAACCACGAAAAACAAGAATGAAGGTCGGGAAGGGGCACAGATTGTAACACCACCTTCCGATTGAGAGCCCTGTAATCAATCACAGGCCTGAAGTCACCTTGGGGTTTCGGGACTAGAAAAATAGGCGAAGAATATGCCGACTTAGAGGGGCGAATAATACCATCTTTCAACATCTGATCTATGATTTCCTTCAAAGCCTTCATTTTAGGTGGAGACAGCCTATAAGGTGGAAATCGGACAGGAATCGAATCCGTCACCTCGATCTTGTATTCGATAAGGTCAGTAACACCAAGAGTATCGGAGAAAACATCCGGAAACGACTGACACAACTTACGAATACTGTCAGCCTGCTGCTCAGGTAGATGTCTAAGGTCTAACAACATATCCTGCGTAGGCGAAACAGATAAACATGATACAGAATTACATTTTAACAAGGGGATTTTGGAATTACTAGCGAATTTGAACGTGCACGTCTTGCTCTGAAGGTCGAGCACTAGACGGGAATGAGACATGAAATCCGCTCCCAATATAATGGGGCAAGACAAGTGTTTAGCCACAAACAGTTTAATTTTCCAAATAAATTTAGCAATTCTAATTTCGGCGTATAGAAAACCTAAAATTTCTAACGAGGAATTGTTAGCCGAAATGCATTGAACCGAAGACGAACAAAAATCAGGAAGTTAACAAACAGATTTTAATTTAGGGTACCACTCGGCCGAAATAATGGAACAAACACTGCCTGAGTCTAAAAGAGCAGTTACAGGCTCATTATTCAATTCAATTTTGAGAAATGGCATAGGAGCGGGGGAATCCTCCGCAATCCTAAGACATTCGTTAGGGCATTCAAATGTGGGGTTGGAAGACTTCCTACCATGTTCTGAGCCTGAGATTTCGGCTGGTATACTTGGGGCTGAGCCTCGAGGAGGTGGGTACGCCGACTCAGCCAAGGCCGCTAGTCACTTTTGATTATTGATGGAAGTTGCACCCGAAGTTGAGCAGGAGGGAGTGCTATTAGAATTCGGGCAATTCTTGGCAATATGGGAAAAAGCGCCGCATTTAAAACAGCCTCGAGTTGACCCTGCTCCATTCTTTGCCCCGTTGGATTTGATCAAAGGGCACTTGTTGCGGAGATGGTCCGCAAATCCACACGCATAACATTTGCGGGTTACGATGGTTCGGCGAGGTGGAGGCCGAAGATTACCAGCAAATGGAGGGGACTCTTTCGCGACACGTAATGTGTTCGCATATCTAACTCCCTCAGCTGAGACGGCCATAGCTTCTAATTCGGCAAAGGTTTGCGGACGCGACGCAAAACACAAGTATGACCTATAAGATGGTGCAATTCCTTCCACAATAGCCCGTACAATTTGATCTTCAGGGAAGTGAAGAGCAAACACCCTAGTATAGAATTTAATATCTTGGATGAAGTCGGCAATGTTTTCATCCAGACGTTGTACACGGTAATAGTACTTCTGTATTAGAGATGACCTTGCCCTAGCCGGAATGAAGTTTGTTAATAAATGGGCGTGGAAGTCTTCTATAGATGATTGGTCAGCAATGGCTCTTACTATTTTGTCAGATAGAACACCAATTGAATAGGGATAAATGATCTGCAAAATTTGACACGGAGAAAGAGAAAAAACAAGAGCATGATCCTGAAACTCAACGAAAAGTCTTAGAAAGGCAATGACCTCACTGGTGGAATTGACGGAGAACTTGGAAATACCTCTGAGCAACATTGCTAAAGGATGTGGAAAACTGCTGAAGCCAGGTGACATAGTAGGTAGAGGCCTAAGTGGCGGAGAAGCAGATTCAGAAGGTGCATTATTCAACGAGGTACGACGATCAGATTCATTGTCTAATGGGGCAGAGGTTTGTTGAGCTCCTACAGATTTCCTAATTTCTTCTCCTTCAGCAGACTCTTCCTCGCTAACTACGTCTACCAGAGTGGGTTGGTCGGTTTTGGGGGGTACTGCTCCGGTTAACAATAGGCTAACCTTACTGGACAGTTTAGAAAGGTTTTCGAGAAGAGCACTAGCCTCCTTCTTTTGAATGTCATTCAACTTTAGAGACAATAGATCGTTAACTCTATTGGAAAAATGGTACAATCTAGCTTGTACACGTTTAAGTTGATTTGGGGATGGATCCCCTCCTTCAAAAATACGAACTACGGATGCTAGCTCAGTGGTATTGTCAGTGATCGTGGAGAGAGAGTCGTCAATCTCTTTCTCTCCCAAAGTTGGGGTGGTAATCGGCAAATCAAGAGAATCTTTAAGCTTAGAGGTATCGGCCGCAACCGTGCCTCCAGATTGAACATTTCTAATAGTTAATTCATAGATCAATTCCTCCTTTCGCAAATAGCCTGGATGGAGGACATCGCGAGGGCCGGACATGAGGACGGAACTTTATAAATAAAAATAAATAAAAAAATTCCAGCGACTGAGAAAATTGTTAGAGTTCGAATCAAAAGCAATGTTTAGGTGTCAAAAGGGTTAAATTGAGACCCATTCAACTATGCTCTGCTACCACTTGTTTCGAGGTATCTGTGGAACAGCAGAGGTGAAAGAAGGTGTGGGCTGGAATGGGTCTAACTACAAGTTCGAAAGATGAATTAAAATTTCAACAAAGGTTATATTTTCAAAACTTAACAATGGTGACATAGAATTTTGAGCGTACAACAAATAACACCAAGTTAAATCAGGTACACGATCAAGAAGTCCAAGATTAGAGAAAAATTTAACCAGTTTCAACTAGGGGAAATAACAAAGAAAATCAGGTACAGTGCAGCTTTACAAAGAGCACAAGTTAAGGGGTCTTTACAAATTCTGGGCTACAAGCCCAAATTCGTCAATCCTTGAGCTCCCAGCTCACAACCTCAAAATACCAAAGGGCAGAACGCCCCTAATTACATGGAGCCCTAGCTCCCAGCAATCAAAATGTCACGCCTCCGCGAGGCACCTTGCAAAATACCAGAAAGAACTGACCCGCTCTCAATCTTACAAGCCTATCAAAGGCCACAACAAACTCTACTTCTAACTGCCCTCAAGGCACACTTACAAAGAAAGAGGGGTATCATGTACCCAACCTACGGGGCCTTCGCATGTAGGAAAAAAAAAAGCATCAGGTTAAGTTACTGGCCCAAAGTACAGAAAGGACTGGAGGCGTGAACTTGCACTCCTAAATACACATTTTAAAACCTAAGTGGCGCTAGGCCGATACACAGGGGCTAATCCCAAGCTAGGGAGGTGACTCGTATGAGAAAACTTTAACACATTAAGGAAGAGAAGAAACGGTTATGAAAACGTAGTCACCTCAACTTCAAAATGAAAGGGAGCTCGAGAGGGTAAATCACCCTCTATCCCCGAATTACAGTTCAAGTTATGTGAAGTTTTTAAGGAGTGAAAAGCCTTACATTTTTAAAGATATAGGTTACATATTAAAGGTTTCGAACCTTCCCCGCGAGTTAAACTGCTGAGCTAGCAAGAAATAAAGATGTTAAAAGGCCATTACCTGGTTGAAGAGCTGCTGCCTGAAGAAAGAGGCGCTTCCCGTCCCCTGCTACACATCAACACACTAAGCTAGATGTTACTGAAGTGGCCCGGAGACAAGAAAATCAGCAGTTTTATACCCTCGTGGAAAATTCGAGACCTTTCAGGAATGAGTAGACACACCCATTCAATTTTTATTGGTTGACCGCAAAAGTTACATACAAATCGATAAAGAAACACCTTATTGGTGGAAAATTAATTACAGAATTTTAGGATTGGTGAAATTCTAAACAGGCGGCAGGAAAACTTAATATTGCCAACCCACAAAAGACAGAACAAAATTTTGTAAAGAGAAAACTTATGAATACAACATTTCTCCAAGAAGGTTCATTCCTTTACACCAGAGTGCGTTATCATAGTTTTTGGTAGAGACATCTGTTAGAGAATTTCCACACTTCTTGATCAATGAAAAACAAAAGCAAATCAAAAACACACAGTGACATCTTCTGATAACCAGTAGAGTTAGTTCAGTTGTTAAAGTTCAGGGTTTCTCCAGTAGAGAAGTACTTTAAGGCGGAAAATTCAAAAGTGCGGCGTATAGGTGTACCGCCCGGTTGGTTGGTTGGTTGGTTGGTTGGTTGGTTGGTTGGTTGGTTGGTTGGTTGGTTGGTTGGTTGGTTGGTTGGTTGGTTGGTTGGTTGGTTGGTTGGTTGGTTGGTTGGTTGGTTGGTCGGTCGGTCGGTCGGTCGGTCGGTCGGTCGGTCGGTCGGTCGGTCGGTCAGTCGGTCGGTCGGTCGGTCGGTCGGTCGGTCGGTCGGTCAGTCGGTCGGTCGGTCGGTCGGTCGGTCGGTCGGTCGGTCGGTCGGTCGGTCGGTCGGTCGGTCGGTCGGTCGGTTGTTTGAAGAGTACTGTGTAACGTATGAAAACGTACAAAGTCAGATAGGCGGCCACGGCCACTTCCTTCCCATTCCTAGGTCTTTTCTATTCCATCGTCGCCATAAGACATATCTGTGTCGGTGCGACGTAAAGCAAATAGCAAAAAAAAAGTCAGATAGTCTGATTATTATTAGTCATAGTAAATCATGAGTGTAAGTTATTTTGTGAAGTGAACGGTATTTTTCATACGCGTCTAACACGCATTTCAATCGAAAATAAACGAAACAAAATGCTGAAGACTATATCAAGACATCATGAGACAATTATTACTCCTCCATGTATTATCCCTGTGTTTGAGTTTTTTCTTTTACAATTGGCTTTACGTCGCATCGAGTCAGATAGTTCTTATGGTGACGATGGGACAGGAAAGGGCTAGTAGTGGGAAGGAAATGGCCGTGGCCTTAATTAAGGTACAGTCCCAGCATTTGCATGGTATGAAAGTCGGAAACCATAGAAAACCATCATCAGGGCTGCCGACAGTTTGGTACGAACCGTGCATGAGTAATAGATATAGCAAGTGATTCAATATTCGAATCACACTGATGCCACAATTTCGCATGGCGTACTTTTCATCCACGGGATGTATGGAAATATAGGCTACAATATGAAGTAATTATATAAGAAAAATGCTTTTATTGTTCAATTCTGTATGAAAAATGTTCCGTGTGAGACAATTTTCATTAAATAACCAGAAGAAAATGTCTATTGATTAACATATGAATAATTTAAAATAGAAACAGTGGTTTTTCATGTGATAACTCTGTTTGGACAGGAGGACTTAATTCTACATAGCTTCAGCTATCAAAACCAAGCGCGCCATTCTGTCCTTAGGTTAAATTCACCTGCGTTCTTTTTAACTTTTCCAGCAAAAGGTGTGAAAATTCAGTCCAGTGTCATTGTTGCTATTACGTCGCTAACATTTTTACACGTGTCTTTACAGATAGTCAAACGGTCTCCTCAATGGCCCGGTGCTGGTGGTGGTTTGGGAGGACGGGCAGATTTTGGATTTGGCTTCAATTCTGGAGTTGGCGGAAATGCTGGAACTGGAGCAGATGGCAATGGTGATGGTAGGGGAGAAGCTGGAGGAAAAGTTGGTGCTGACTTTGGCTTCGGTATAGACACCAGTGCTGGTGTAGGTGGAGGTGCAGGAGGAAGTCCTGGGTACGGACGTCGTTAGAATAAGATAAAATACCGGATGGTGCCCATAACAGAGATGTAAATACACTCTTCTAAGGAAGTAAAATAATATTCAGAAACCAGAGTTTTGGAACTTTATTTTGTACAGTAGAAGATCTTTTATTTTTTCAAAGAAAATATTTCCCAAACCTTTTAACGTTTATAGAATGTTTAATAAGTGAAATGTACTGATTATTCCACGCTAATATGGTACAAGTGATCTATTTGTATACGAATGCTTCCCATGGCCTAGAGGTGACATTGTAGCTTCAAGAAGATGAAAGATGACGTAGTTAAATATAGTCACAGTGTCAAGAATTGAAGTTTCTACTGAGGATTAAGATATTCTTTACATAAAACATAGTCATTACAAATAGGAGTACATTTCTCTAACAGAACAAGAATTTTATGATGACGCATTGTATCTTTCCGAACTTTGTAGAGTTATCGACGCGAGCAAGTGGGCAAGCATTTAAGCAATATTACAGTTTTACATGGCTCCTTACCCATTAAAGCCCAAACTACTTTACCGCTTCCCGGCTCTGCCATGAAATTTGAAGAGTGGTACGAGGGCTGGAACGGAGTCCACTTAGCCTCGGGAGGTCAACTGAGTAGATGTCGATTTCCACCTCAGCCATCCTGGAAGTGGTTCTCCGCGGTTTCCCACTTCTCCTCCAGGCAAATGCCGGGATGGTACCTAACTTAAGGCCGCGGCCGCTTCCTTCCCTCTTCCTTGTCTATCCTTTCCAACCTTCCCATCCCCCCGCAAGGCCCCTGTTCAGCATAGCAGGTGAGGCCGCATGGGCGAGGTACTGGTCATCCTCCCCAGTTGTATCACCTGACCCAGGGTAAATTTCTCTAACATAAAAAGAACTTTATGAACATGCATTGTATCTTTCCAAACTTTGTAGAGTTATCTAAGCGAGCAACTAAGCACGCATTTAACCAATATTACAGTTTTACATGGCTCTTTACCCATTAAAGCCCAACTAGAAAGATCTTTTGCCCCTACTTGCACCATATGTGAGAAACCTGCGTGTATTTTGTAAATGGCGGAAGTGTAAAAAGTGTTGAATGTGAGGAAAGGAACGTAAAGGATGACACAAACACCCAGTCCCCAGGCCATGGATATTAATCATTTACAATTAAAAACCTCTGACCCGGCCGGGAATCGAACCCGGAGCCGCCGGGTAGCAGGCGGACGCGTTGCCCCCGACACCGCGGGGCAGGATTAGTTATGCACCTAGTTCGGATTATATGGACAATACGCAAATACTAAAGATACTCACTTGCTCCTCGTTCTGTTGCATGCTTATAATATAAGCATATATCTAAACAGCTTCAATCTAATATTCATCATTTCAAGATGTATTTTGCTGCTATTCCTACTTCAAGACTTTTCACTTTTCCGGGATACCTTACGAGAAACAAAATGCATTTCTCTAAATACATACATAATTTCGGTGCGAGGTAAAGCAAAAATAATAATAATAATAATAATAATAATAATAATAATAATAATAATAATAATAATAATTCTGTATCAATTTCGGTCAATAACAAATTATCCCGTTTGAGGATATTATAATTCATATGAGGAAGAATAGATTATTCTGTTGCCATTAATGCTTTCACGGCCCGTACTTCTGGACATGATACTGTATAGGCTTTTGGGTTTATGCCGTATCAAGAAAATAAGGTGAAATTCTTAACGTTTCGCAGAGAACTGTGCTCTGCGTCCTCAGAAGAAATCTCCACTGTCCACGAGAAAGGCTTCCTAAACAATGACACTTCTGAATTTGAACGTTGTAATAGAAGTGGAAGTGGTACGTTCATTGACCACCAGATGGCCCCCAGGACGTGGCACAGCGCTAGCATTCGAATCGGAAGCTGACCGAACTATAACAATCATACTAAGCGATTCACATAACGTGTTTGCTTAACATATGGCATTGACAGGTGTACGATATAGACACATGCCTGGAATGAAACATCTGGCGACGAGAAACGTACGAAATTGGAAAACACCGAGGCGAAATAACAATAGTGAAGGGACAGGGAAGGGGACTACCTACGTAAATTCTTAATGGCTGTCAACCAGGTATTACTTAATTGATAGCCGGTGTCCTGTTGAAATTGTTAGGATTGCTACGTATTTCCAAAGCTTCCCGTATAATTCTGGACCGGTAGTGTCTACTGTAGTGTGGGTAAGAGCTCGATCATCTTGGAACATGATATCATGACCCCACGATGATAGGTGTCGGTGAGAAATCGGTACAAGTCACTGCAGGTAGAACAACCGAGGGAAGATGAGGAACAGCGAACTGTTGCCGGGAAGTGTGGAAGTAGGAGAAAGGGAAGAGGCAGGAAAGGGAAATGTGGAGTAGTAGATAGAAAAAGACAGGTGGAACAGGGTCATGAGATATGGAAAAGGGAGGAGGAAGTAGCTTTTGCAGCTGTCAGGAAGGATAGGGCTGACCAGGAGGGGAGGGAATCAAATGAGGTGGGTAGGTCTGAGGCTCTGGTCATGGGGGATTCCATCGTTAGACATGTCGGGAAAGTGTGTAGAGGAAAGGATACCAGGGTAGAGTGTTATCCGGGAATTAGGTTAAGGCAGATGTTGAGGAAAGTAGAATAGAAGGAGGAGGGAAAGGAGAAGGTTGTAGTGTTTCACGTTGCTACTAACAACGTAAGACAAGCAGGTGTAAGTACCAACATAGTTGGGGATATGTGGGACCTGGTAAATGCAGCACGGGTGAAGTTTAAGGAAGCGGAGATTGTTATCAGTGGAATACTGTGTAGGAGGGATACTGACTGGAAGGTGTTTGGGGATTTAAATGAGACAATGGAGCGGGTATGTGGGAAACTGGGAGTGAGATTTCTAGATCCTAATGGGTGGGTCGGAGGTAGGGATCTACGCTCAGATGGCCTTCACATAATCCGCAGTGATACACATAAGTTAGGAAAATTGTTTAGAAGGGTTATATGGAGATACGTTCAGGGAAACAGGGTGCCTAGGTAGCGGTGTTAAGGGAACAGGGGACTGGAAATCAAGTGGGGATGATATAAAAATGTTAGTGCAGAACTGTAGAAGTATTGTAAAGAAAGGAATAGAATTAGGTAATTTAATAGATATATACTTACCAGATATTATAATAGGAATTGAATCATGGCTGAGAAATGATATAACGAATGCAGAAATTTTCTCACGGAACTGGAGAGTGTATCGTGGAGAAAGGATAGGAATGGTGGGAGGGGGAGTATTCATTCTGGTGAAAGAAGAATTTGTAAGCTACAAAAAATTTAAAGATGGCAAACACGAAATTCTAGGGGTAAGGCTCATCTCTAAAGATAATGGGCAACTTGATGTCTTTGGAGTGTACGGACCAGGAAAGGGTAACGCAGATGCTGATTCAGAATTATTTGATAAGATGAAATGAAATGGCCGCATAGCTTTTAGGCCGGGAGTGTCCGAGGACATGTTCAGCTCGCCAGGTGCAGGTCTTTTGATTTGAACCCGTAGGCGACCTGCGCGTCGTGATGAGGATGAAATGATGATGAAGACGACACATACACCCAGCCCCCATGACAGCGAAATTAACCAATGATGGTTAAAATTCCCGACCCTGCCGGGAATCGAACCCGGGACCCCTGTGACCAAAGGCCAGTGCGCTAACCATTTAGCCATGGAGCTGGACATTTGATAAGATAATCAGCTATGTGGGAAACGATAAGGAAAGGAACGTGATTGTAGCGGGTGATCTCAATTTACCAAATGTCAATTGAGAAGGTAATGCGAACGACAGGAAGCATGACCAACAAATGGCAAATAAGTTAATATAGGCAGGCCACCTGATTCAGAAAGTGATGGAACCAGCTAGAGGGAAGAATATTCTCGATGTGGTGTTGGTAAAACCAGACGAGCTCTATAGAGAAACCGAATTAATAAATGGTATTAGTGATCACGAAGCTGTTTTTGTGGCAATTAAAAATAAACGTGAAAGGAAGATATTAAAATTAGGACTATTAGGCAGTACCATATGGCTGATAAAACAGGCATGAAGTAGTTTTTAATAAGTAACTATGAACGGTGGAAAACGGTAAATAAAAAGGTAAACAGACTTTGGGATGGGTTTAAAGTAATTGTTGAGGAATGTGAAAATAGGTTTGTGCCATTAAAGGTGGTAAGGAATGGTAAAAATCCACTATATTATAACAGAGAAGTAAAGAGACTAAGAAGGAGGTGCAGGTTGGAAAGAAATAGAGTTCGAAATGGCTGTGGAAGTAAAGAGAAATTGAAGGAACTTACTAGGAAATTGAATCTAGCAAAGAAGTCAGCTAAGGATAACATGATGGCAAGCATAATTGGCAGCCATACAAATTTTAGTGAAAAATGGAAGAGTATGTATAAGTACTTTAAGGCAGAAACAGGTTCCAAGCAGGGCATTCCAGGAATCATTAATGAACAAGGGGAGTGTGTATGCGAGGATCTTCAAAAGGCAAAATTATTCAGTCAGCAGTGTGTAAAGACTGTTGGTTACAAGGATAATGTCCAGATAGAGGAGGTGACTAATACTAAGGAAGTATTAAGATTTACCTATGACAGCAATGACATTTACAGTAAGATACAAAATTTGGAATCTAGAAAAGCAGCTGGAATTTAAAAGGTTTCGGGGGATATACTAAAGACAATGGGTTGGGATATAGTACCATATATGAAGTACTTGTTTGATTATTGTTTGCATGAAGGAACTTTACCAAATGAATGGAGAGTTGCTATAGTAGCCCCTTTATATACAGGAAAGGGTAATAGACATAAATCTAAATTTACAGGCCCGTCAGTTTGGCATGCATTGCATGTAACTTAAGCTTTGGGAAATCATTCCTTCTGATTATATAAGACGTGTTTGCGAAATTAATATTTTGTTTGATAAAAGGCAGTTTGAGTTTAGGAAAAGTTATTCCATTGAAGCCCAACTTGTAGGATTCCAGGAAAATATAGCAGATATCGTGTATCCTGGAGGTCAATTGGACTGTATCGCGATTGACCTGTCTAAGGCATATGACACGGTAGATCATGAGAGACTACTGGCAAAAGTGAGTGCAATTGGACTTGACAAAAGGGTGACTGAATGGGTGACTCTGTTTCTAGAAAGTAGAACTCAGAGAGTTAGAGTAGGTGAATCTTTATCTGTCCATGTAATAATTAAGAGGGGAATTCCTTAAGGCAGTACTATTGGACATTTATGTTTTCTTATATATATAAATGATATGTGTAAAGAAGTGGAAGCAGAGATAAGGCTTTTTGCAGATGATGTTATTCTGTATAGAGTAATAAATAATATACAAGATTGTGGGCAACTGCAAAAGGATCTCGACAATGTTGTGAGATGGACAGTAGGCAATGGTATGATGATAAACGGGGATAAAAGTCAGGTTGTGAGTTTCACAAGTAGGAAAAGTCCTCTCAGTTTTAATTACTGCGTTGATGGGGTGAAAGTTCCTTTTGGGGACCATTGTAAATACCTAGGTATTAATATAAGGAAAGATCTTCATTGGGATAATCACATAAATATGATTGTAAATAAAGGGTACAGATATCTGCACATGGTTATGAGGGTATTTAGGCGTTGTAGTAAGGATGTAAAGGAGAGAGCATATTTGTCCCTGGTGAGGCCCCAACTGGAGTATGGTTCCAGTGTATGGGACCCTCACCAGGATTACTTGATTCAGGAACTGGAAAAAAATCCAAAGAAAAGCAGCTCGATTTGTTCTGGGCGATTTCCGACAAAAGAGTAGCGTTACAAAAATGTTGCAAAGTTTGGGCTGGGAAGACTTGGGAGAAAGGAGATGAGCTGCTCGACTAAGTGGTATGTTCCGAGCTGTCAGTGCAGAGATGGCGTGGGAGGACATTAGTAGACGAATAAGTTTGAGTGGTGTCTTTAAAAGTAGAAAAGATTACAATATGAGGATAAAGTTGGAATTCAAGAGGACAAATTGGGGCAAATATTCGTTTATAGGAAGGGGAGTTAGGGATTGGAATAACTTACCAAGGGAGATGTTCAATAGTTTTCCAATTTCTTTGCAATTATTTAAGAAAAGGCTAGGAAAACAACAGATAGGGAATCTGCCACCTGGGCGACTGCCCTAAATGCAGATCAGTAGTGATTGATTGATAGACCGGGCTCAGCTATCGCCGATTTGTCTGGTTGGTTGAGACGAAAATTACGTTCATGTTCTTTGATACGGGTACCAATGGACCGACATGTTTGGCCGATGTATATCTTACCGCACGTACAGGGAATTTCGTATACCCCAGGATGTAAAATTGGGGACAATTTGTCCTTAATTTTACTCAGACTGTGAGCAATTTTAGCGGCGGTGCCAAGCACGGTTTTTATATTGTGTTTGTGGAGGACCTTGACAATTCGATCTGTGGTGTTGTGTATGTAAGGCATGTAGGCATTTCCCTTCACTTCTTCCTTCTGTGAGCTTTGCCTGAGCGTTTTTTTTTGGGATGTAGGGCTCTATGAATCTGCAAATCGCTGTAAGCATTATCTTTGATCGCGACTTTGAGCGTGTCCATCTCCACCTGGATATGTGATGGCTCACAAATTCGTCTCGCCCTCTTGGCGAGTGTCGTGAGAATGCCTTGTTTTTGTGCTGGATGGTGGTGAGAATCTGCATGAAGATAGCGATTTGTGTGGGTAGGCTTACGATAGGCGGTATATCCTAAGGAGCCGTATGGTTGCTTTCTTACTAGACCATCCAAGAAAGGAAGGCATCCGCCCGACTCCATCTCCATAGTGAATTTTATTGACGGATGTTTCTGATTTAGGTGGCTTAGAAATAGATGAAGTTTCTCAGGACCTTCTGTCCAGCCCACAAATGCATCATCAACATACCTCCACCGTATCATAGGCTTGACGTGCGCCGAAGTAAGAGCTTCTTCCTCAAAATGCTCCGTAAAGCAATTAGCCACTACGGGCGAAAGTGGACTTCCCATAGCCATTCCATCCGCCTGTTCGTAAAAATTCCCACCCCACAAGAAATAGATGGACATCATGCAACCGTGAAATAGCTTAGTAATGTCCTCAGGGAACAGGTGTTCAATGAGAGACATTCAATCGGCGCTTTAGTGAACAAGCTGTCAACTATAACCCTTCAACCTAATGCACTTTTGGTGAGTTTCGATGTAGAGTCCTTGTTCACTAAAGTGCCGATTGACTTCCAGCATTGCTGAGGGAATCGAACCCACCTCTACTCAGTTGATCTCCTGAGGGATAAGTGGACCCCGTTCCAGCCCTCGTACAACATTTCAAATTTCATGACAGAGCCAGGAATCGAACGCGGGCCTCCGGGGGTGGCAGCTAATCACACTAACCACTACACCACAGAGGCGGACTGGTTTATCATTTAATCTTCATATTACACACATGTACAGTTTACGGGGATCCAGGTAGAAGAGCTCTAGCTCAGAAGATAGAGCTCAAATGGGAGGTTCAATCACAGATCGTTACGGTGCCATTTAAAGTGCTCATATTAGTCAGGATCGTGTAGATAGATCCACTGGCGTATGAAAGTACTCGCGTGGAAAATATTTCGGTACCTCGGCATGTCTGAAAACCGTTAAGTAGTTTTTGGGACGTACAACATTATAAAATATTATTACTGTTCCGGGATTTATCGTGGACCGCAGAGGTGAAAGAAGGTGCCGGGATGAATGGGCCTAACTACAATGTCAAGAAAATAATTTAAAACTTAAACTGAAGGTTATATTTCCTTAAATTCAACCTTAGCAAAATTTTGATAAAAAGAAACGTCAGGTACAATGACAAATTTTAGACATGACAAGAAAATTCAAAATTTAGTGATAATTTAACAATCTGGGCATCAAGCCCCTAGCTCAAATTTACAAAAGAGTACAAATTTACTCAAGGGCAGAATTCCCTCGATACATGGAGCACTCGCTCCCAACTTACAATATCAGGCCTCCCAGAAGGCACTTTCAAAACTCTTGAAAAGAGCTACGTGCTCTCACATCAAGGCACAGCTTACAAATTTGAAACAGGGGTATCTAGTACCCAATCTATTGAGCCTTTGCGGAAAAGAACATGTTAAGTAAATGGCCAGAAATACAACCTAAATGGAGGCATGTACTTGCACACCTAGATATAAACACTAAAAACCTAAGGGGCACTAGGCAAAAGAAACAGGGGCTATTCCCAAACTATGGAGGTGACTCGTATAGGAGTAAATTAAGACATTACGAAAGGGAAGAAAACCAGTTACAAAACGTAGTCACCTCAAACCAATATGAAGGGGAGCTCGAGAGGGTACATCACTCTCTATCCCCGATTTACCGTTAAAGATTTTATGAAGTTTTTACATTAGCCGGCAGAAGTGACATCTGTAGGAAAACTAGGTTACATAGTTCGGGCCTTTCCCTCAGGTTAAACTGCCGAGCTAGCAAGGAATAAAGATGTTATGTGGCCATTACCTTGTCGGTGTACTGCTGCCTGATGAAAGAGGCGCTTCCCGCCTCCTGCTTGACACACACTCTAGGTTAGGTGACGATCAATTGGCCTAGTGGCGTGAAAATGCGCAGTTTATAAACCCTCGGAGAAAGTTCGAGACCTTTCACGAATAAACCAGCCTCACCCTCTCAATTTATTGGTGGATTTAAAAGTTACACTCAAAATCGAAGAAGAAGGCAGTGATAGGTCGAAAATTAATTACAGAAATTTGGGATTGGCTAGATTCAAAACTGGCGGAAAGAAAAGATAAATATTGCCAACCCAAAAATAAATGAGCATCAATTAGTAAAAAAAACTTATGAATACAAAATTTCTTTAAATCCAAAGTTCTTTCACTTCGCACCAGGGTGCATGATCGTAGTTTTTAGCAGTGACATCTATGGAAGAATGTCCAAACTTCTTGATGAGTGTTTAACAAAACATGTATTAATTCACACAGTACAGGAAACTTCAAAATAACAAAATTCCATCAGATATTAGTGGTGACATCTTGTGAGCAAAGTCTGAAGTAGGTCTAGTTTCAAGTTCACGGTTTCTCCAGTCGAGGAGTTCTTTTAGGCGCTAGATTTAAATGCGTGGCATTGGGGTGTACGTCCCAGTACATACCTCCCCCATCAAATGTCTTTCCTAGTGGTGACACAGAGAATTTTAAAAAATATTTCCATTTGAAGAAAATTTTCAAGGTTTTTTTTTTTTGAAGTAGATAGGTAGAAGGAAGTTTAACTCCAGCTTTAGAGTGTCTTTGTTGTAGTAGAATATGAAATACATGTTGATAAATTTGACGGCAAGAACTGCCGCCGCTGCCGATATCCAGTTGAGGTCGTGCGGATCCCTCAAGTACCCTCAGATACACCTCTCCCGCTACTATGAGAGGGGTAGTCGTGGTGAAGGACACCGCAGATTAGAAGTATATCTACTGTCCCCAGCTGATTTGGCGGTAGGGGCGCCGCCCTTCAGCCTTTGCCGGGAGATGGACTCCGGCGCCCCGTGCACTAGGATTCTTCACGAGAGTGGAGTGGGCCCGTACCCCACTACTGTGGTAGTACGGCGGCGAACGGCTGCGGGGGCTCTGAAACAGTAAGATCTCGGTGACATAAAGGTGTTGTTGTAGACTTGAGATTAGGGGGTACGATCTTTATTGGTGATGCTTAGGGCGGGGCGGCGTGGAAGATGTTTTACAGCCAATAGTGTGGATATGCAGGAGACGGGGGCTTTGTAATGGCCACTCAGGAATGGACAGCAGGAAAACCAGAAGGAAAGATCGTACATACAGTTTATATATATACATAACAAAATAAAAAATATTGGGGCAGAAAGCCTCCCAAAATATATAACCTTCAAACTGCTGCTAAACGTTGATGGCTAAGTTAACAATGACATTAGACAGGTTTCACCTGAGATAGGTGAACACTAAATATCCTCTCCGTGTTTGGATTGCTCACTAATATTGTAACAGGAGTCAGAAAATTCAATATGATGCACGGCTCATGAAATCTGGAGGCAAGCTTGCCCGCTGGAACAAAATTCCTAACCATGACTTGATCTCCTACTTTTAAATTGGTGGGCCTCCGTCTACGATCATATCTTTCCCTAACCTTTTCATGAGAAACTTCAAGATTGGCCTTAGCCTTCTTCCATAGATCTCTAATATTATCGGGATCTATTGTCTCTGGTAGAATATCATTAAGGGACCAAAGGTTAGAGAGCGGCGTGTTAGGCAGCAATTTAAACATCAGAGAAGCACGAGTAAACTTATGGGACTCATGAACTTCCGAATTCAAAGCGAAGGCCAATCAATGCAGGGACGTATCCCACCTGGAAAAATGATCTTCATGATGAAATGCAATGAGAACTGATCTAAGATTAAGGTTGACCCGTTCAGCCAGAGATTGTTGAGGATAATACGCCGATGTGGTTACATGTGATATAGACAGGTCAAAACAAAATTAACGGAAGTGGTTGGATGTAAATGCCTTAGCATTATCAGAAACTAAATATTGACACGGACCAAAGGAAGCACATATGGTATTTCAACAAGAAATGGTGGACTGAGCGGTAGCCAGCGTATTCGGAAATAACCAGAAAAACCTAGTGAGACCATCTACACATACTAGAATGAATTTTCTGGCATTCCCCTTTGATTGGGGGAAGGGTCCGACATAGTCGATATAGAGGAGTTCCTTGGGATGCGACGCTTGATGAAAAGATACCTAGCTTAGTGGACAAGGTGGGTTTACTAAGGAAACAAGATTTACAAGCTTTTGCCAATTCACGAATTTCACAGTCCATACCTTTTCAAATGAACACCTCTCGGATCTTTTCTCGAGTTTTGAAGATGCCTAAATGCCCCCCTAATGGGGTCTCATGGTAGGAATTGAAGATCATAGGTACAAGAACAGCTGGAACCACAACTTTCGTGTTTTGGTCCTGTCTCGACGGGCAACATAAAACCCCGTTCTTCAACACACAAGGGACGACATGTTCCCCAGAAGAAAGGGTTTCCATAATAGGGGCCAGCACAGGATCTTCACGTTGATATTTTTCAATATCCCTAAACAACATGGGGGCATCAGTTAGAATGGCATTTACACCCGAAAGTATGGGCGTGGGAAGAGACGAACTATCTTCCAACACGGAGGTCTCCACATCATTAGCAAACATGCGGCTTAGTCCATCCGCAACAATATTTTCGGATCCTCTGATATGCCTAACATCAAATTGGAAGGCCGAAATCCTGATGGCCCATCTGGCTATACGACCAGTACGACATGGCCTAGCTAAGACCCTACTTAAGGCTTGGTTATCAGTTTCTAGGTCAAACTTAACGTGTTCCAGATAGAGGCGGAACTTCTCTAATGCAAATAAGACTGCCAAACCCTCAAGTTCATAGATGGAATACTTGTCTTCTTGAGCCGATAGTGTCCTAGATGCATAGGCGATGGGTCGTCTTCCGAGTTCAGTTTCTTGAAGAAGCTCAGCGGCGAACGCTGACGACGAGGCTTCGGTTTGAACGATGAATTTCTTCGAGAAATCTGGCATAGCAAGGACATGGGCGTTGCAAAGAGCTAATTTTAGATCTTCGAAAGCGGCTTGTTGAGACGGCCCCCACTCAAATTTGACACCTTTCCTACGAAGTAAGTTCAAGGGCGCCGCTCTGTTAGCGAAGTTAGGAATAAATTTCCTGAAGAAATTACCATGCCGATGAACCTGGCAATACCTTTGATGCCCTTGGGATGTTTGAAATCACGGATGGCCTGTGTTATAGAATGATCAATGGACACACCGTCGGGCGACACAAGATGACCTAGGAATGACATAGAAGGCTTAGCGAAAGCTACCATAGATAACTTCACAGTTAACCCTGCCTTACGAAGGCGCTTAAGGACCTCTTTTAGATGATCAATATGTTCTTCAAAGGTCTCAGAAAATACGACGACATCATCAAGATAATGATACAAGTATTCGAATTTGATGTCAGAGAAGACCCTAACTAGTAGCCTCGTTAGCACAGATGTCCCCGTGGGGAGCACGAAAGGCACGCGGTTGTACTCATACAAGTTCCAGTCCGTGGCAAAAGCTGTTAGATATTTTGATTCTTTGGCCAGAGGGATCTGATTGTACGCCTGATTTAGGTCTAAGGTGGTGTAGAACTTAGCTTTCCGAAACCATGAAAAACAAGAGTGAAGGTCGGGAAGAGGCACAGATTGTAACACCACCTTCCGATTTAATGCCGTATAGTCAATAACAGGCCTGAAGCTGCCTTGGGCTTTCGGTACTAGAAAAATGGGCGATGAATACGCCGACTTAGAAGGCCGAATAATACCATATTTTAACATCTGGTCGATGATCTCTTTGAGAGCCTTCATTTTAGGAGGAGATAGCCTATAAGATGGAAACCTAACGGGGATCGAATCCGTAACCTCAATCTTGTATTCAATAAGGTCAATAACACCAAGAGCATCAGAAAAGACATCAGGAAACGACTGACACAACTTACGAATACTATCAGCCTGCTCCTCAGGTAGATGTCTAAGGCCTAACAACATCTCATCCTGGGTAGGCGAAACAGATGAACATGACGCAGAATTACACTTCAGCAAGTGAATTTTACAATATTTGGCAAATTTGAAAGTGCACGACTTTCTCTGAATGTCGAGCACTAGACCAGTAGAAGACATGAAATCCGCTCCCAATATTACCGGGCAAGACAAGTTCTTAGCCACAAACAATTTAACTTTCCTGGTGAATTTCGAAATACTAATTTTGGCAAATAGGAAACCTAAAATTTCTACTGGAGTGGAATTAGCCGAAACGCGTTGAACCGAAGACGAACAATAATCATAAAATTGACAAACAGACTTTAATTTAGAATACCAGCCCGCCGAAATAATGGGACAAACACTCCCTGAGTCTAATAGAGCGGTAACCGGATCACTATTCAACTCAATCTTGAGAAAACGTACAAGTGCGGGAGACTCCGCCGCAATTCTGAGGCATTCTTTGGGACCTTCGAATTAATTAGAAGAGCCCTGATTCTTACCTGAGCTTTCGCTGGGTTTAGCAGGGGCTGAGACTGGAAAAGATGAGCACGCCGACTCAGCCGGTGACACTAGTCATTTCCTATTATTCGAGTTCGCGGAGGTTGCACCAGAAGTTGAACAGGAGGGGGTGCTATTGGCGTTAGGGCAATTCTTGGCGATATGCGAAAACGAACCACAATTAAAACAGCCTTGGGATGACCCTGCTCCATTCTTTGTCCCACTCGATTTTATTACAGGACACTTGTTACGGAGATGTTCCGTAGACCCTCACGTATAACATTTACGGGTGATGAAAGTTCGGCGAGGTGAAGGCCGAAATCTATTAGAAGATGGAGGGGGCTCCTTAGCGACTCGTAAGGTGTCGGCATACCTAACTCCTTCTGCTGAGACCGCATTAGCCTCTAATTCAGCAAAAGTTTGAAGACGCGACGTGAAACACAGTATGACCTGTAGAGTGGGGAAATGCCTTCCACAATGGCCTGCACAATTTAAACTTCTGGGAAATGAAGAGCAAATACTCTAGTGTAGAACATAATGTCCTGGATGAAGTCGGCGAGATTTTCATCCAGTCGCTGTACTCTGTAATAGTACCTTTGAATTAATGAAGACATTGCTCGAGCCGGAAATAAGTTAGCCAGCAGATGTGCGTGGAAGTCTTCTATAGAAGATTGTTCAGCTATGGTTCTGACTATTTTGTCCGAGAGGACGCCGATGGAGTAAGGGTAAATTATTTGAAGAATCTGAGAGTGAGAGAGAGAAAAAACTAAAGCGTTATCTTGGAAGTCAACTAAAAACATTAAAAATGAAATGACCTCGTTAGTGGAATTAATGGAAAACTTAGAAATTACCCTAAGCAACATAGCCAAAGGATGAGGCTACTACTGAACCCGAGTGACATAATATGTAAAGGCGTAGAGGGTGAAGAAGCTTCAGAGACAGCATTATTTAAAAAGAATGGTGGATTGGATGTACGACGCTCAGGTTCACTTCCTATTGGGGCAGAAGTTTGTTGAGTTGCCACAGATTTTCTGCTTTCTTCGCCTTTGGAAGAATCATCCTCACTTACAATGTTTACTACCGTGGCTTGATCGGTTTTGGGAGCAGCTGTCCCAGATAACAATTGACTAACTTTATTGGACATTTTTGATAGATGATCAACTAAATTATTCGCCTCCTTAGCAGGCCCTCCCTTTAATTTTAGAGACAATAGATCGCTCACCCTGTTATAAAAGTGGAACAATCTTGCTTGTACTCTTTTAAGTTGGTTAGCAGATGGATCACTCACTTCAAAAAAACTTACTACAGAAGCTAGCTCGGTGGTGTAGTCCGTGATAGTGGATAGAGCCTCATCAATATCCTTCTCTCCCAAACTTGGGATACAAATTGGTAATTCAAGGGATTCCTTAAGCTTGGTGGTAGCTGCCGCAACCGTGCCTCCAAATTGAACATTCCTAATAAGAAATTGTAAATCAATTCCTCCTTGCGCAAGTAGCCGAGATGGAGGACTTCGCGAGGGCCAGACATGAAAAAAATTTTCAAATTAAGAAAAGAGAAAAAGGAAAATTCCAGCGACTGAGAAAATTGTTAGAGTACAAATCGAATCCTATGTTTAGCCGTCAAAAGGGGCTTAATTGAGACCCATTCAACCACGCTCTGCTACCACTTGTTCCGGGGTTTATCGTGGACCGCAGAGGTGAAAGAAGGTGCCGGGATACATTGGCCTAACTACAATGTCAAGAAAAGAATTTAAAACTTAAATTGAATGTTATATTTTCTTAAATTCAACCTTAGCAAAATTTGATAACAATGAAACGTCAGGTACAATGAAAATTTTAGACAAGACAAGAAAATTCAAAATTTAGTGATAATTTAACAATCTGGGCATCAAGCCCCTCGCTTTACAATTCTTGAGCTCCCAGCTCAAAATTACAAATTAGTACAAATGTATACAAGGGCAGAATTCCCTCGATACATGGAGCACTCGCTCCAAACTTACAATATCAAGCCTCCCAGAAAGCACTTTCAAAACACTTGAAAAGAGCTGACGTGCTCTCAGTTTTCCAAGCCTATTCAAGGCAAAATCCGAAAATTACAATCACTCGCCATCAAGGCACAACTTACAAATTTGAAACAGGGGTATCTAGTACCCAACCTATTGAGCCTTTGCGGAAAAGAACAGGTTAAGTAAATGGCCAGAAACACAACCTAAATGGAGGCATGTACTTGCACTCCTAGATATGAACACCTAAAACCTAAGGGGCACTAGGTCAAAGAAACAGGGGCTGTTCCCAAACTATGGAGGTGACTCGTATAGGAGTAAATTAAGACATTGCGAACGGGAAGAAAACCAGTTACAAAACGTAGTCACCTCAAACCAATATGAAGGGGAGCTCGAGAGGGTACATCACTCTCTATCCCCGATTTACCGTTAAAGATTTTATGAAGTTTTTACATTAGCCGGCAGAAGTTGCATCTGTAGGAAAACTAGGTTACATAGTTCGGACCTTTCCCTCAGGTTAAACTGCCGAGCTAGCAAGAAATAAAGATGTTATGTGGCCATTACCTTGTTGGTGTACTGCTGCCTGATGAAAGAGGCGCTTCCCGCCTACTGCTTGACACACACTCTAAGTTAGATGACGATCAATTAGCTAAGAGACGTGGAAATCGGCAGTTTATAAACCCTCGGGGAAAGTTCGAGACCTTTCACGAATAAACCAGCCACACCCTCTCAATTTATTGGTGGATTTAAAAGTTACACTCAAAATCGAAGAAGAAGGCAGTGATAGGTTGAAAATTAATTACAGAAATTTGGGATTGGCTAGATTCAAAACTGGCGGAAAGAAAAGATTTATATTGCCAACCCAAAAATAAATGAGCTTCAATGAGTAAAAAACTTATGAATACAAAATTTCTTTAAATCAAAAGTTCTTTCACTTCGCACCAGGGTGCATGATCATAGGTTTTTAAGCAGTGACATCTATGGTAGAATGTCCAAACTTCTTGATGAGTGTTTAACAAAACAAGTAGAAATTCACACAGTACAGGAAACTTCAAAATAACAAAATTCCATCAGATATTAGTGGTGACATCTTGTGAGCAAAGTTTTAAGTAGGTCTAGTTTCAAGTTCACGGTTTCTCCAGTAGAGGAGTTCTTTTAGGCGCTAGATTTAAATGCGTGGCTTTGGGGTGTACCTCCCGGTACAATTACTTTACATGGAGTTCGATTTATAGCCATGTTTGTAGAATCAAGGAAGGATTGGTCAGGATTAGAGCTGATGCTACGTTAAAAATAAGCTTGGGCCGATTTACTTTACCTACTATGATCCTTGTAGTAAAATTTAGAATCTTTCTCTGTGGGCACGAATATGGTAACATTTCACAGATTCATATTATCATTTTCATCCCCACTAACATGTAGAAGTTCTGGTAAAAGAAATTGAGGAAAACCCTTTCGAATTTTCGGATCGGCTGGAAAAGCATTGTCAGAAGGAGGCAAGGACAAGACGAAGACAAACTCCACAGCGCATGAGGGTCAAGGACGTAGAGCAGAAAGTCATATTCAACAAGATCGAGAGCGCCCAGTACTGCCAAATATACGAGAACATGTGGACAACGAATCTACCACAATATCTACGCAGAATAGAACATAAGCGAGACTAGATCATCATTGCTAGCGTCAGGTATGGGAACGAAGCCCTGAGCAACACGTACTAGGCTAAGGAATATCAAAAGAAGTGTAAATCTGCGAAGAAAGTGAAGAGACAATGGCGCAGAAATGTGGATAAGAGACATTCTAAACCAAAAAAAAGTACATTATTTGCACTTGTATGTATACAAGCATTGAGTGCTAATTTTACATTGGAAGTGCCGAATTTCATTGACAGTGTGCTAGGTTAACACTGTAATTGGAACGTTTTCAACTCTATTAGCACACACTCAGTAAACTGGAGATCAATAAGACAAAGTAAGTCAAAAAAGTGCCAGCTTTTATACCCGAGAGGAAGGTTCTAGAGATCTCTGGGCTAACGTCCGACACACCTCCAAATTTTAATGGATAATCAAAAGTATACAAGACGGCTCCTATTGGCTAATTAAACAGGTAGAATATGAATATTATTGGTGGAAAAATACATATACAAAATGTCCTATTGGTCAATTTTAAAGTTGGCGGAAAGAGATCAAAGTATTGACAACCTTAACACACACACACACACACACAAAACTTACTGTAGTAAAACTTAAAATCAAGAATTACTTTAGAATTTTAACTGCTCCTCTTCACACTAGAGGGCATAACATGAAATTTTTTTACAGACATCTGTAGAGAAAAGTCCAAACTTTTTGCACTGGTTGTTGCAATCATTATATTGAAGATGGCATACCTCGCGGTACAATTATTATTATTATTAGAAATGGGGAGAAAACAAAGTATGAATTTTCAATTCAGATGAATTTACTGATGGAGAGTCAAATTGGTCGATCAGTGAAATCATGTGCCTTACGTATAGTAGTAACAATGCCAAAATCTGATAAAATATGTTAATTATTAAAGCTGTTGTGAACTGATAAATGGCACATATGATTATGTCGACTAGGGCAAACGTCCTTCGTAAGGCACAGTTCTAAAGTAAAAATGACCACTCCGGTATGTAAACACCCACATCGTCTGTATCTTTTCTTTCTTTACTAACCACTTCCCCGTAATACGTAGACAATCTAGTGGTCAACATGTATTGATTGAAAACCTACAACCTGTTTTCCAGTCATTGACCGGGTCAGGGATGTAATGAATGAAACATGCATAGGCTGTTATTACAATGGGGTCGCCATTCCCAAGGTGATCTACTGATGAGTGATAAATGCTGTGAAATGATAATGGACAGTGTTGCTGGAATGAAAGATGACAGGAAAAACCGGAGTACCCGGAGAAAAACCTGTCCGCCTCCGCTTTGTCCAGCACAAATCTCACATGGAGTGACCGGGATTTGAACCACGGTATCCAGCGGTGAGAGGCCGACGTGCTGCCGTCTGAGCCACGGAGGCTCCCCATGTATTGATTAAGAAACCAATTTTGTTTGTTTCACAATCAATCATTGTCTAGTCTACTACGGAAACGTAGTATTGAGAAATTGTTTGGAAGGTTGTCAGGTCCCGCGGTGTAGGGGGCAACGCATCCGCCTGTCACCCAGCGGCCCTCGGTTCCATTCCCGGCCGGGTCAGTGGTTTTTAATTGTAATAATTAACATCCCTGGTCTGGGGAGTGGGTGTTTGTGTCGTCCGTGACGTTTCTTTCCTCACATTCTACACTCTACACTTCCGCAATTACACTTACACGCGGGTTCCTATCATATGGTGAAAGTAGTGGCAAAAGATCTGCAGAGGTCGACGCCATGAGCAAATATCGTTATACAAAACAAAAACAATTGGAACGTTATTTGTAAAAAGAAAATGTAATAAAATCTATATCATTTACAGACTGACGTTTCCATACAGAGACCTCTCTTTCTCATTGCTACATTCAGGGCCACATTAAATTACTGCAACGTCTCTGGGCCACAATAATTTGTCAGCAATTACAATATTACTAGCACACCTGTCACAGCTTCGCCCGTGGTAATAATGCGCCGAAGTCATAATGATATACAGTATATTACGTAATAAAGGTGCGTGTGGGTAAATTGATGAAGTAGTTTTTTGCTAGTTGCTTTACGTCGCACCGACACAGATAGGTCTTTTGGCGACAATGGGACAGGAAATGGCTAGGAGTGGGAAGGAAGCGGCAGTGGCCTTAATTAAGGTACAGCCCCAGCATTTGCCTGGTGTGAAAATGGGAAACCACGGAAAACCATCTTCAGGGCTGCCGACAGTGGGGTTCGAACCTACTATCTCCCGAATACTGGATACTGGTCGCACTTAAGCGACTGCAGCTACCGAGCTCGGTAAAGTAGTTTTGTGATTAGTGGTATCGCAAAATTCGCGCTCTCACTTTATTATATTAGTATTATATTATTATATTATAATATTTATTAATATTATATTATATTAGTATAGATAGGTAGACTGATAAACCAAACTGGTTTCGTGCAACTAAGTGGACATTATCAATAACATTTCCTTAGGAACAGATGTTAGAATATTTGACCATTTTAGACTGCATACACGTAAAGTTGGAGAAAACACACAGTTTTATGAAGAAAGCAAATGCATTTGTTCAGTTCAACGAAACTGATTTGGTTCGATTTCTACCCCCACCCCCACCCCAACCCTCGTGTCTCGCTAACCGATTCTGTTCAAGTTCCAAATTGATTGTGTAATGTACAAAATCATTCATTTGATACCCCACTCTGCCTCTCAGAGCCCGTGTCATGCTAAACCCCGTACCGATTCTGCATTATGCTCAAGTTCCAAATAATGTTTCAATGGATAAATTAAACTTCATTTCCTACCCCACTCGGCTGTTCTTCCTAGGTTTCAAATTTTAACCCAGCCCACTAACTCTTAGGGGTTGATTTAAAAAAAAAAAAAAGTGTTCCTAGGAAATCTGTAATCAGAAAAAGTAAAATGATTTCCAAATTTAAAGTCTTTAGGTTTAATGGTTGCGAAGTTTTCGTGATTAATGACTCAGAGATGCCAACTATTACGGTTCAATCGTAATAATTACGAATTCATCATCATCATCATTATCATCATCTGTTTACCCTCCAGGTTCGGCTTCTCCCTCGGACTCAGCGAGGGATCCCACCTCTACCGCCTCAAGGGCAGTGTCCTGGAGTTTCAGACACTTCGTCGGGGATACAACTGGGGAGAATGACCAGTACCTCGCCCAGGCGGCCTCACCTGCTATGTTGAACAGGAGCCTTGTGGAGGGATGGGATGACTGGAAGGGATAGGCAAGGAAGAGGGAAGGAAGCGGCTGTGGCCTTAAGTTAGGTACCATCCCGGCATCCGCCTGGAGGAGAAGTGGGAAACCACGGAAAACCACTTCCAGGATGGTTGAGGTGGGAATCGAACCCATCTCTACTCAGTTGACCTCCCGAGGCTGAGTGGACCCCGTTCCAGCCCTCATACCACTTTTCAAATTTCGTGGCAGAGCCGGGAATCGAACCCAGACCTCCGGAGGTGGCAGCTAATAACGCTTACCACTACACCACAGAGGCGGACATAATTACGAATTACCCATCATAATTACACCTTTACGAATCACATACCACAAATTACGATTCTTTTTTTGATTTTAAATCTAAGTGTATGAAGTGTTCAAAAGGATACACAAAGAATGCCATTACAGCTTGAATTCTCAGAATATTATTTTCAGTTTTCTTAGTAATCATTTATACCCCTTTCCTGTCCCTCGTTTAAGAATATTTCGAGTTTTCACGCACCGAACGCAGTGTGTGCTTCCAGTACCGGAAAAATAGGCACCTTTGAAGTAGTATATCTTGCGGAGTTGTTGTCTTTGTTCGTCACAAGATCAGACTTCCATGCAAGTATGCGAGTTCTTTTGTCTTTGTTTTGGCGGCAAAGTGGTGACAAACACCGTTTCATTGCAAATACTGTGTGCGTGACTGTTCAAGAATTATTTATTGCGATTTTGATTGCCAAATTTACATATATTGCTCTTCTAGGATATTATGCTAATCGTGTGTTACGAAATGCGAAAGATTTGAAATAATGAAGCGATTTCTTGTGCAGGAAAATACGTTGTGATGACGTTACCGTGACAAGTGACACCAGTATTAAACCAAAAATATTTCAAAAATTTAGCGAGGCATACTCGAAAGGATGGCCCTGTTTACTGCGTTCCTCAAAATCTCATTCACACGTGTTTTGTAGTATAGTTGGGGACAAATCATGACGACCTCGCCTCATACCACTACTTTCCAGCGGCAGCTCTGTGTCTATTAGCGATTTAATAGGATTTACTACCTCTACTGCAGCCAGAGTTGCCAAATCGGCTGCTGCACTCTACACGAAGAAAGGGTAATTACTACAGAGAGTGAGGAAGAAAGTGGTTTGGCAGCCTCTCCAAAACAAACAAGGATCACTTAGAACTCGTTAACTCAGCAGGGTGCAGGGTGTGATTGACTACTGGCTTCCAGCTCGCTTCTAGGAACTGAGGCCGTCATGTTTTGTCCCCAACTATACGTGTGTAGCAGCGATTTTTCAGAGGCGCATGGTGAGGAAGAACGCGACTGTATTCCATGCTAATATGAACTCCGAACTGTTAAGTGCTCTGTTAGTGCAGAGGATGCACATGATATCAAAAGAAAAAGCATGTCACCAGTGTACGTTTACCAAACAGGAACTACAAGCTGCTAAGGGAGCAACTATAGTACTCAACAAAAGAAATGATCCTTCAACCTCCACTCAGATATGTACTGCAGATCACATCTTACTTTAGTAGGTAAGAATCATACACTCTTTATGTCCGGCTCCATGGCTAAATGGTTAGCGTGCTGGCCTTTGGTCACAGGGGTCCTGGGTTCGATTCGCGGCAGGGTCGGGAATTTAAACCATAATTGGTTAATTTCGCTGACACGGGGGCTGGGTGTACGTGCCGTCTTCATCATCATTTCATCCTCATCACGACGCGCAGGTCACCTACGGGTGTCGAATCAAAAGACCTGCATCTGGCGAGCCGAACTTGTCTTCGGACACTCTCGGTACTAAAAACCATACGCCATTTAATTTTTTTTCATACACTCTTTATATGCCAGTCTTTGAATATGTTACATCTGGCTGAATTGTATGTTGTTCATTGATTTTTCAGTGATATGTAAGTTTGTAAGATCGCGGAAAAAAAATTCTAGGGCCGCCGCCGCCTCTCCCACTCCCCACTCCCGTGCCCTAACGGCTGCATTACGAATTGCCTTTCTTGAAAGTTGGCATCTCTGTTAATGTATCACTGAATTGATTTTTTTTCTGCCACACCTCTTAAACATGGGCTGCCTGACCGTGGTGGTAAAGGCGTGGTCGGTTCGCCCGGAAGGACGTGGGTTCGAATCCCCGTCAGGGAATCGTAAAATTTAAGAAACGAGATTTCCACTTCCGGAGGTGCATATGGCCCTGAGGTTCACTCAGCCTACACCAAAAATGAGTACCAAGTTAATTCCAGGGGGCAAAGGCGGCCGGGCCTAAAGCTAACCACTTTACCCCATTACGTGCCGAGGTTAACAATGGTGGAAGCCTTTACCTTCGACTCCTCCAAGGGCCTTCATGGCCTGTACGGAGGTGATTTTGCTTTGCTTTTTACAGCTCTTAAACGCCCTTGGGAGTCGGTGAAAACTCATATTTAACAATATAAAATATAGGCTATAGCACTCAGAGATAACGTATCTTTCTATTAGTGAAATAGTTTTTAGATACAGTCCAGTAGTTTCTGAGATTGCCCTATGATTAGTTTTAATACATGCATATACTTACAAACTCACAAAATTCGCACTCTCTCTCTTTATTATATTGCACCCGCTCACCTCCTGAGTCCCAGGCTAGCCTTAATCTCAGGGGTGATCAGTTCGTAAAAGATGTTAAAAAATTAAATCAATAACAATAAAAATATATATGTATAGGCGCACCAAATGAACACAGGGATGAACGGGGCATGCAAATTAAGGTAAAGGAGGACGGCTCATTCATAGATACTAATTATAGAACTCCACAATAGGAGTGGGAAGTGACAACTTAAATTCCATGGGCATACTGGACTAAGTACAATAAAAAGATATGAAAACTGTTTCTTGTTGAATTGCAATAAGGAACAATTTATTAACTTAATTGGCACACTACAAGCGATGACAATTATTACACTTAGAAATTTCCATCCTGAAAGAGAATACATAAATTTGGATTCACCTTACTACTCTGGTAGTGTAAAATATTTGGTGAATTCGCCCCATTGGTCACTGGGGATCGAATCCACGTACGTATGAGTGGACGTTTCACCGCTGGAGATCTTCTTTCGGAGACGTGGGCACGAGAGTAACTATTTACTGCCATCTCCACGTTCCGTTGGATATGAGTCACTACCGGTAAGAACATTCTAGTAGGCCGGATTCCCACTGTGGAAATGTTATTGTATCTAAAACGGGATCTAAAAGTACGGACAAACTCTAGCCTATATTTCCAGATTCACAAACATGCCAGATGTAGCTCGTCAGCTCAAAGCTTATCTCAATATTTACATTGTTTGAATCCCACTATCGGCAGCCCTGAAGATGGTTTTCCGTGGTTTCCCATTTTCACACCAGGCAAATGCTGGGGCTGTACCTCAATTAAGGCCACGGCCGCTTCCTTCTAACTCCTAGGCCTTTCCTATCCCATCGTCGCCATAAGACCTATCTGTGTCGGTGCGACGTAAAGCCCCTAGCAAAAAAAAATATATATATATATATTTACATTTGTCAATACGACAAGACGTACGGAAAGGTTCCTATTTATACTCGCATATTTAAGACATGTGCCGTCCGTGGGTTATTTCGCACATACCGCCAACTATCACCCATGTGGAAAACCAACATTTGGTTCCGACCAATTCGACACATGACGACTGTCCCCATCAAATCTTCCTATGATTATTAAATAATTATCATTATCATTATTTATCTGATCATTATCATATCTTGGGATTACCGTTAATTATTTTATTTTTATCATTTACTTCAATTATCGTCCTATATTTGATTATTACCATTTATCATCCGGGATGATTATATGTTAACCTTTGTCGACGTTTCAAACGAGGGGTCGTTTTTCCTCATTATCCGCACAAATTAATGATCAGTTTCATAATAAATTATTATTATTATTATTATTATTATTATTATTATTATTATTATTATTATTATTATTATTATTATTAGAGAGTATCATATTCGTAATACTGAATCATCATCGTCCATTAAATATTTTACTTTCCTTTCATCATCATTATTATTCTCAAAATACTATTGCAAATTCTTCTTCTTCTTCTTCTTCTTCTTCAACTTGTGATTATTATTATTATTATTATTATTATTATTATTATTATCAGTGGAGATTATCATTAGCAAATCACTTATTCCTCATGGATTTCATATTTTAAATTTATTTCACCATTATTATTATTCTCAAAATAATCTAATAACTTCTACCTATTATTCCCCTTCAAATTATTATTATTATTATTATTAATATTATTATTATGATAACTTAATTTCACATGTTACACTGCCGTTAGCGATATCCATGGTTAATGCATAAGCTTTTACAATTTCGGTATAGTTTGGCACTAAGCAATTGATTGAGGACAAGATTCACTTGGATTATTATTATTATTATTATTATTATTATTATTATTATTATTAAATTGAAAGTTTTATATTTTTATTTCCACACTCTATAATTTAGTCACATATGTTGAGTCCCATTATGAAGCACCAAGATCCGATCTACATCGGTCGGGATTCCACGGTATTCGGAACCTCAACCTTCATTTTCGTACTGCCGTCAATTTTATGGGGACACCATGTCCTCCCAAGACACATCTCAAATCCCATGGCCAATCGTGGCTGGGCAAATACATCCAATGCCTGTGATTGCTAAATTATTCCTTACTTTTCATTTGTAGTCCATTTATTCCACTGGAACTCTTCAAACATTTAATTAACTAACTAACCCTCGGTGCGTGGATTCTGCTACTCATAACACCTCAATCGGCATATTATATCTCCTTAGGTCTCGAGATTTATCTATTTCATCATCAAAATCAGTACGGCTCAATTTTCACCTCATGCCGGATTTTTGTCCCGCACGACTTCAACCTTAAAAATGGGCTCAAACCCCTCTGGGCTTGCAACATATCGTGACCATCCTATACACGTGCCTCTATTGTTTCTAAACAAATTTTTATGGTTATTATAGTGCCCAAAATCGTGAAATCAACAATTTACGTAAAAAACAAATTTACTGCCCGAATTTAATTCTTTTACACCACATGTTATCTCTACCTTGATTATTACTTTCACCAGCGAACTCTCACAGTATTATTATTATATTTTAGCTTGCGAACTCATAAGGCAGTATTATTATTTCCTTCACTTTAACTTGCACACTCACAAAGCATTATTATTATTATTATCATTACACTTTAACTTGCGGACTCACAAAGCATTATTATTATTATTATTATTATTATTATTATTATTATTATTATTATTATTATTATTATTATTATTTCTCATGACCTTCCGTACGCAAACACAAATTTTACACACACTGCCACTTTCATAATCTGGCTGTCTGGTAACAAATATGCCTAACTAAGGTACAAATAATCACCGCGGTGATTGAAAAATCAAAATAAACTGGGTTAGCATAAAAGAAAATCTAACACTTGAAATGATCTTAAATCAAAATATTCACAAACAGCATGCATTAATTGAAAGATATATCCCATATTTGCATTATATACAACAAACAAATATTCAGTTAATTAGTCTAACCCATAAATACATTATTGTAAATTAGTTCGTCCGTCTACCTTAAATAAATCATGGATTCGGGAAGCGATCCATGTTTTACGTTAAGTAACCATGATTAATTTACACTGAGTCCCGTTTTATTGCAATAACATCCCCAAGTATATCAAATTTGTGTACTCATTCCTGTGTAGAATTCCATTGTCTGGTGGCGATGGAGATGCCTCATGGCCCCATATTGGTTTACTCGTACATCATGTCGCACTTTATAATATTAACATAAAGAAACACTCTTGGGCTATTACCCATTATTAAAACCTTAATAATTAATTTACAATGATTGATACAAAAAACACTTGTAGGTGCCTAAAGACCCATTACACTTTTACAATTATATTATTCACTTGAGCCCGAACCACAAGTCGTGACACTTTACGACGATGTGTTGTTTTATTCACCCGGCACTTCCTGACGTATTTCTAGGCCGTCTAGTGATCGCCTCGCTCCTACAGTTCCCTGCTACATATAATTGTTTCACCGTCTATCTTGAAATTATTACTTCAGGCTCCGCACACTGCCTTCAAAAAGTACTATCAGCGTTCCGTTTGTTATTTATTTTCAATCACATGAAACCTTTATAAATGTATTAACTTCAACATACTGTACCAGTAAAAGAGCCCGACTCTCAGATTAAATTTTAAAGTAGCATGAAATAGAGTTCTCAGGGCGAAAAACTGGATTAATTGTAGCTAGGGCTCGGTACAGGAGGTAGGGTCCTATCTACAGAAAAACTTTGACTCTGATTGTATAAGAGTTTATTCAAATAAGTCATGAATTTGCACATCACCTCTAAGTAGAAATGGACTGTCTTCCTCGTATTCCAATAGTATGGCTCGGGTTCTCCAGCTCACCAAGCCAAGCTGGTTGAAGCACGTTCCAGAAGACTCCAGGGATTCCGGGGACTCCAGATACTCCAGACAGAGGCAGGTGGACTGTCTGGATTGACGGCAAGTAGAGATGTCTCGAACTCTGAGGCCCGGGTTGAACCCCTGAGATCCAGGCGATGTTGTAGATAGTCATGTACTACCTCAGCCCAATGAGACTGAGAGGATTGATGTTCCCAAGGTCACTAGTAGCACTGAGTCCATGAAAATTTTGGATGATCAACTTATAAGCAGAGTTCTTGATCATTGTACATCAAGACTTCCAACACTCCTAAAACGATATGAGTGGTATTAATAATTTTGGAGTTCATCACTAGGAAAATCCTCGTCTCTGAATAACGTCTGGCAACGAAAAATACAAGTCCCTTCTTGTGAAATTATAGTTAAACTCAAAGTTCATTACTGGCGAAGGTGCAAGTCTTTGCCTAAACTCGAACGAAAAAACACAAGTCCATTCACTTGGAACTCTGAATATATTTAAAGTTAATCACTGGTGAAATTCATAAAGTCTTTGAGTGACCACTGACGAAAACACAAGTCCATTCACATAAATAAATTCACTGACGAAATTTATAAGTCTTTTAAACCAACACTGGCAAATGTACAAGTCTTTGAGTAAATGCAAGTGAAATCCTAACTTTGTTCAAAGCCGTTGGAAAGTTAAAGTTCATCACTAGCAATGTTAATCAATCACTGTCTATTAGAAGAATGAGTTCCTCAACAGTTGCAAATATTCCACGTAAATAACACAAGTCCATTTTACGAACAGTTAGAAAATTACAAATCTCGAATACTCGTAAATAATACAAGTCCATTCAATGATCACGTAGAAAAGTTCTGATCTCGAACACATGAAAATAATACAAGTCCATTCAGTGAACACTTAGAAAAATTCCAGCTTCGAAGGCACGTAAATAATACAAGTCCATTTAGTGAACACTTAGAAAAGTTTCAGTCTTGAAGGCACGTAAATAATACAAGTCCATTCAATTAACACTTAGAAAAATTCCAACTTCGATGACACGTAAATAATACAAGTCCATTTAGTGAACACTTAGAAAAGTTTCAGTCTTGAAGACACATGAAAATAATACAAGTCCATTCAATTAACACTTAGAAGAATTCTGGTCTCGAACCCATGTAAATAATACAAGTCCATTTCACGAACACTTAGAAAATTTTCTACAACACTCGAAGTCTTATGAGTCCACTTATAGTACTTGGAAGAATCGTCTTCCCACACTTGTATAATGACAGAGTTCCACGATGATAGTAGCAGCAAGAGTGTTCCCGCTGACTACTCAGCTGAGACTGTGTGAATAGGCTACAGTAGGTCCCCTTTTTATTCAATCCGGGATGTCTACGTCATAATACGGTTTGATTGAATATCTCCCGAATCCCTCGATGGATTTGCTTGAAACTCGAGCATTGGAACGTTTAGGTGATCCCAAACAAGATGACATATCGCTCGATTCGCTAGCACAATTATTATAGAAATTTCCAAATTTTCTCCATCGAACTCTCTAGAACAAGTGACGTGGAATCCAGAAAATACCAGTCAAGGCTGGTAACACGTGTTGAGACGAGCGGGCGGTCTAGCTAGCCCCTGTGGCTACGTCACAGCTCACAGTCGTCACACACTCGCTAGCTGGTCCTCGCTGCTGGTAAACAAACCAGGCGCGCTCGGAACATTACGCGTGGTAAATAAACGTAACTTATGCTCAAAAAATACTTATGTACAGGTCGTAACCGGTATATATCCCTCCCTCTCAGGGAAAAGAAAATACGATGAGGATTTTCTTTAATGAACCTTATTCGAAGTATTTTTTGAGATTAGAAGCATTGTAAATGCCTTCAAGGTTGCCATCTAATCTTGTGATCTCATAAGCACCGTTGTCCAAAGATCTAGAAATCTTGAAAGGCCCAAAGTACAAGGGACACAATTTAGCATAGATTCTCAATTCTGGACGAGACGTCGCAGGTTTGCGAATCAACACCTTGTCTCCCACTTGCAAGGGTGGTCATATTGAAGGATCAGACGGTCATTTAAGGCACGGGCGTCCAAACACAACCGATGCTTACCATCGGGTTTCCTTACTATGGTGAGCGGATGAATATAAGGCGTGACGCACTTGGAAATAATTCCATCAGCTTCCATCTGGCGAATCAGTGTCCTGGTTTCTTCCATGTACTTCTCGGGCACTCGATATTGTTTGCGCTTATAAGGCGAAGTATCCTTGACGTTGAAGTGGTGCTTAAAATTCTTAATTTCTCCAGGCTTTTCATCAAAAACGTCCGAATAAGCCTGATAGATCTCTTCCTCTGCCGCTGCTATGTCAGGGTGGTGATCTGGCGCTTCAGTTACACTGGAGATATAAGTGAGTAAATCGGGCCCTTTGTCATGTAAAATTTCCTCAATGGGTCCCTCTTCATCGGGATCTCCTTCTTCTTCTGACACGGGTCCCTCTTCTTCCTCGGGATCACCCTCTTCTCTCAATACCTGGTCGACTGGGGCGGCATCGCCAATCGCACCATCGACTTGGGTATAGGGTAAATCAATCCCTTGAAGCCTAAAGTCTTCACCATTCACCAGCTGAAACTCTACAGACCCAATCCTACATAGATGAATGGTGTTGGCAGAGTAGTCAATAGTAGCCTTATACTTAGACAAAAAGTCTGAACCCAAGATAAGGTTGAATTTCATAGGCGAAACTATCAAAAAGACATGTTCACACACTTCCTCATTAATGGTAAACTCAAGGAATACTTGCTGCTTGCACTTAATATTCCGGTCAGGAATAATGCCCTTGATCTTTACTTGTGCAACTGGCAAAATCAGAAGATCACATTTATCCTTAATCAATGTTACCAGTTTGTCAGCAATCAGGGACACTTGCGCTCCCGAGTCCACCAATGATGATACTTGGACTCCCCCAATGGTAATATTAATTATAGGTAAACCTCGTTGGACCTGTTCACGAATAGGTGACTTGTCCTCAAACAGTAAGTCATCATCGATGTGCCAATAATTCATTATATCGACGTGAAATGACCCGGCCTCCTCATTTTCAGGCAATCTTGTTTTGGAAAAAATTACGTTTTTTTGGTAACAGCACCCGTGGATTCAGGATTTTGTCCAAAGGTGTTGTTTCTCTTATTATATTCTTGATATTCAAGAGAAGTCGCTCCAGGTTGATGACCCTCCTGTTTCAACTGATGGAGGTAGTCCTGTGTTTCCTTCCATCGTTTGTGTAAGTCCGGATTATATGAGTCTCTACTCTCTTGTTTTCTTTCTTGTTTCAACCAAGTAGGTTTGGTTGGGTATGGCATCTGGCTACGGTATGGGCGTTTTCTATACCCTCTATACCGCGGAGGTGATGATTGAGTATCTCTCGCTTCCTTGTTATCCATTCGTTCTGGACTCTGGCGTGGTTGCTCAGAAGCATTAACCTGCACTGGGTGAGCAGCTATGTCTTTATTCTTGCTCGGTTTTAAAGTGCCCTGTGCATGAACAGTATCCAGACGTCGTAATACAGCGTCGAATTGATCCAAGTTTTGGATGTTAGCAGCTACTAAAATTTCTTGGACGTGAAAAGGGTATTGTAAAGTAATAACCTGAATAAGTTCCTTCTCAGGCAAAGGAGGATCTAAGTATTGCATTTTCTTCAACTGGGATAGTAGAAAATCTGCGTATCGAGAAGTATTGATGGAGGTGTTATACCTTCTCGAGTACAGTTGAAGTTTGATAAGGTGTTGCGTTTCTGCATTCCAAATGCGATCAATTAACGCCTTCTCAAAAACAGAATATGCCTTGAAATTGGACTTGAATACAGAAAACCAAGAAAGAGCTTTGCCTTCTAGTAGTCGGGCAACTGTCCTTAGCTTTCTATCTTCGCCAATCTTATGTACTTGATAATATTCTGCTACATTAATCAGAAATTCCTTAGCAGTATAGTCTTCTTTACCGGAAAATTTAGGAGGTTTTTCCTCTTGGATTTTAACAATAGTCGTCTGGTACGATGTTCCTTCGACTCCTTCTATAGAACTAGAGATAGGTCTGGAAGTATCTCGAATTTCAAGATTAACGACCTTAGTGGCTAATTGTTCGAGATTACTTTTGAAATCTCCTAATTGGAGTTGGACTACTCCTTCGACATTTTTGACATCGTTCTTCAATTCGGTTTTAAGTTCACCCACATCTTTGCAAATACGACTAATTTATGTGGTCGTATTATCTGCTTGCTGAGTGAATCGTTTGTCAAACTCGCCCTGTTTAGATTTTATTAGAGCAACTTCGTTTCCAACTCTGGAAATGTCATTCTTAACTGTCTCCCTTAAGGTATCTTGGACGGAAAAAATTTTGGCCCGCATTTGCGAAAGCTGACCATGAGACTTCTGAAATTCGGCCTTGAATTCCTCAATGCCCTGTGAAAGTTGTTGAACGGAAGGAGCAACATTCTTTAAATCTTTCTTAACAGCTTCTAAGACTTGGTAGTAGTATAATTGGACAGTTCGGCCGCCACCGCCACCGCGGGCTCCCAGAGGCCACCTCCACCGCCACCACAGCCAGAGGCCTCCCAGAGACCACCTCCACCGCCACCACAGCCAGAGGCCTCCCAGATGCCTCCTCCACCATCACCACAGCCAGAGGCCTCCCAGAGGTCTCCTCCACCACCCGCGGGAAATTTGAATTTGTAAACAAAGCCACGTGCTTTTTGACAGCTATCATCGACAACAACGCATCGCTAACCTCAGTACTGCCATCTTGACGGGCCTAAACCTCAGTAGTGCCAACTTAACCTAACTAGCGCGAGGTAAACAAATCCACGTGTTTTTGACAGCCACGTGCTTTTTGACAGACAACAACGCATCGCTAACCTCAGTACTGCCATCTTGACGGGCCTAAATCTCAGTAGTACCAACTTAACCTAACTAGCGCGTAGTAAACAAAGCCACGTGCTTTTTTGACAGCTGTCATCCGCCATCTTTAAACTACAGAGCACTGTGCTGCCCTCTTTATCGCAGTAGCTGCAAATTCGTCACCTGTCATCGGCAGTGCTGCCATCTTGGCGGGCCTAAACCTTAGTGCTACCAACTTAACCTCACTAGCGCGAGATTTGAATCGGTAAACAAATCCACGTGCTTTTTTGACAGCTGTCATCCACCATCCTTAATCTATAGAGCAAAGTGCTGCCCTCTTTAGCTACTTACCTTTGAAATATGGTGGCGGATAATTTGAAAAATGCTTTTTCACAGCAGCCATCTTTGAGCACCGTGCTGCCCTCTTTAGCTAGATACCTTTGAAATGTGGTGGCAGACAATTCCACGTGACAGCAGCCATCTTTAATCAAGAGAGCACCGTGCTGGCCTCTATGTGGTGGCGGTAATTTGAAAAATTCTACATGCTCTTGTTTGGAAACAAACTCACGCGCTTTTTTGGCAGCCGTCATCCGCCATCTTTAATCAACAGAGCACAGTGCTGCCCTCTTTAGCTAGATACCTTTGAAATGTGGTGGCGGCAAATTCCACGTGCTCTTGTTTGGAAACGAAGCCATGTGCTTTTTTGACAGCTGTCATCCGCCATCTTTAATCAACAGAGCACCGTGCTGCTATCATGCGGGCAATTTCGTCAGACGTTATCCGCCATCTTTAATCCACAGAACACCGTTTTGCCCTCTTTTATGGCTACTACCTTAAGCACGTAGTAGCGGGCAATTTGAAAAGTTCTGTTAGCTATCATCCGCCATCTTTAATCAAGAGAGCACCGTGCTGCCATCTTCAGCTAGATACCTTTGAAATATGGTGGCGGCAACTTGAAAAATTTCACGTGCTCTTGTTTGGAAACAAACTTACGTGCTTTATTTGACAGCTACCATCCGCCATCTTTAATCAACAGAGCACCGTGCTGCTATCATGCGGGTAATGTCGTCAGCTGTCATACGCCATCTTTAATCTACAGATCACCGTGATGCACTCTTTAGTAGAAATGTGGTGGCGGCAAATTCCACGTACTCTTGTTTGGAAATAAATTCTATGTGCTCTCCAGCTGTCATCCACCATCTTTAATCAAGAGAGCACCGTGCTGCCCTCTTTGTGGTGGCGGATAATTTGAAAAATTCTTTTTGACAAGCAGCCATCTTTAATCCAGAGAGAACAGTGCTGCCCTCTTTAGCTACTTACCTTTGAGGCGGTTAATTTGAAAAATTATTTTCGACAAGCAGCCATCTTTAATCCAGAGAGAACAGTGCTGCCCTCTTTAGCTACTTACTTTTGAGGCGGTTAATTTGAAAAATTCTATTTAACAAGCTGCCATCTTTAATGAAAAGAGCATCGTGGTGCTATCTTGCGGGTAAATTTTACGAAACTGCTGTCATCCACCATCTTGCATTGCTATCCTTAGTGCTGCCCTCTTTAGCTACTTACCTTTGAAAAAAAATCTATTTGACAAACTGTCACCCGCCATCTTGCATCGCAAATCTCAGTGCTGCACTCTTTAGTTGAAATGTGGTGGCGGATAATTTGAAAAAATCTTTTTGACAAGCAGCCATCTTTAATCAACAGAGCACCGTGCTGCCATCTTTAGCTACCGCCATCTTACATAACTTACCTCGGTGCTGCACTCTTTAGTTGAAATGTGGTGGCGGTAAATTCGAACAAGTTTAATCATACATCGGGGGAGCTAGAGTAAGCACGTGCTGCAGTGATGACGTCATCATGCATGTTTAGACTTGTCCGTTTTCTTAAGAGTAAGTCGGTGTAAAAGAATGTCGTGGCGGTAAATTCGAACAAGTTTAAACATGCATCAGGAAAGCTAGAGTAAGCATGTGCTGCAGTGATAACGTCATTGTGCATGTTCAAACCTGATCGTTTTTCTTAAGAGTAAGTCGGTGTAAAGCAATGGAATAAGTACAACATTATTGAATGCGATCAAATATTTATTTACAAATGTACTACAACAGTGTTCGTTTTTGCTGCTGACAAGGTTGGTGTGCTTCTAAACAACGTATGCTTCTGAAATGCCTCCTGCAACATTCAAATTAAGCAAAACATTTAGAAATATATTATACTAAGTATGTTATGCTTTACAGAGAAGGTCATATACTTCTTACCTTGTTGTTATTCCTTTTCGGAATCATCATCATCATGAGGTACTAGAGAAAGTTCATTCATACACTGTGTACAGTGTTCAATCCTCGGATTTGGTCCATCCCAATCATCATCACCATTTTCTCCTCGATGCTTGTAATGTCGTTCACAAGTTCTGCATAAAGCTACTTCGATCGACATCTTACTGTGTAGAGGAAGGATGTCCCAAAAATTATGTACGTAAGAGGCAGCGTACGTATATAAAAATCCTGGTGGTAAGTATTGAATAAGATGTTTCGGCATCGACGATCTATGTTTATAGAACATCTTAATAGCCTCACTCACTCGTGTAAGATAAATAAGATGTTGCGTATGAGCATGCAAACAGCATGCACATTTACAGTTTTGTTCCGTAGCATACGATGTCGAAGCACACACTAATGAAAATTATAAAGATCTATTCTTATTTATAGTCTCGTAACAATATTCGTTAGCGGGTGGTAAGTAACATCACTCATATGAATAATAAGACAATAGGCTGCTGTGTTAGCAGGAATGTTTTCAGATGTTTCAAATTCTAAACGAATATCAACTGGAGATTCCTTTATAGATTCTTCATGATAAGAGCAGTCTATAACTACAATCGGTGCTTTATTTTTAAATTTTTGAGGTGTGAATAGCGGACAATCTTCTTTCTGATAATACGATGATTGAAATTTACAAAACATGTCATAGAGCATCCCAAACTTATTTTTCTCAATGTTAATGTCTATGTTTTCGTAGGGATACGTAATTCCGTTGAGATATAGTCTAACGTGTCTTAATTTACAGTGATCAAACAGTGAGCTATCTTTTTCGTGATTGAATTTACGATTAGTTTGAAATCCAAAAATAATGTACAAGGGCTTCTCACTCAGTAAAACGTAATGTTTTAACAGCCCAGCTATGCTTGTTTGTAGGCGGTAACACAGGATATTCATGCAGCTCCCAACTTCTAAAACGTATAGGTAATGGTGTATCATTTTCTACAATCTTGAGCAATCGAAGTTTTTCACGATCAGATAAGGTTACATGTGGAATCCGCCACAGTATACGATGCAGCGTTATTTTCGATTTTACTGGTGTTTCTACTGCTTTAAGAGAATTGTAATCACTTCGATCACGGATTAGAATAAGCTCTTGTTTTGCGTTGATTATAATACGTGTAAAGTCTTCTGCGAATCCAAAAATATGTTTCAGTGATAACATACCCGTAAAAGTTCCATCCTCATTAATCATCCAGTTGTTAGTAGCTTTTGGACACCATCCAGCCATCCGCAAAAGATTACTTTCTTCATCACAGAAAGAAGGGTAGAGTTTCATTGCACTTGTAATACCAACATTCTTCGTTCGATCCATTTCAACATTATTTACTTCATATCGCGCTTCAGAAAAGAGAAAAGCTAGAGCATGGTTGTTTAGTTGTGAAGTGCTTGGTCCACTTTCATCAGACTTTTCTAGTCGTCCTTCAATATAGAGGTAGCTTTCGTGTGGTAAGGTGTAAACATCTTGTTGATTAATAATAAAATGAATTTCATCATTGTTATTTAATCCAAACGTAAAAGGTTGATAGGAACGAAGCTCACTTCGTACTACACCTTCACGACTTTCTACTGTATTCGTAATGTCTAGCATTTCTTCCATTCTGTTGTAGTAGTGTATATCCTAAATCTTGGAGTATCTGCTTATGGGTATCTTTTAACTCGATGAGTCTCTGCACACATGTAGTATGTCTTCGGAATGTACACCGTGTTTTATAGATGGTTTTCATACTGGTTTAGGATGTAGTTTGTAAGCTACGTACGCGTGCTGATCTAAATGAATAAGCTGATTATGTTTATTTACAAGTCTAAGAGTAATGTTGCTAATGTGTTTTACAGACACAGGATGATAAAGAACTACTGCTGGTTTCTCACAAATAGTATATCCACGTTCCTCCTGTAACAATAAAGTCGTGCAGGACGTGCGAAGGTTGTAGATTACTATTCAAGTCTGTAATAATATTACAAGTAATGTTCACATTATAATCATCGAAGAGTTTTATAGTTTGATCAGACTCGTAACGTACGTTCGGTAGGAGCTCCCTCGATGAAAATCCAAGCAGTGGTCCAATCGAATCAGGTTGTGATTTGAAGTTAATCTTAAAGGATGATTCAATAACACATTTATGTGTAATGTTGCTTATAGTGATAGAGAACTTGTAATTATGATTACTAAAACTATCTTCCCCAAACTGATCAATTAACGTACTTTCAATATAGTCGTGAATATCGTCTACTGTATAACTACCTGAGGGTAGTGTTAGCACATACTCATCGTAATAGAACTTGTTTAAACCATCACGCACATTATAGATTTTATTGTAGCTTTCAAACGATACTAGTCCAAGACTATGCGGCTGATAACCAAGTTCGATTGGTGGATTAAAATAGACGGTTGTTTCAGGTCCTTCTCCACGTACAGCAAACGTTCTTTCACTGTTCGTCATCACGTAGACACTAATGCACTTTCTCTACTGTCTGGGTTTGATATAAGAACATAAGACATAATCGTCCGCACATGCGTGTATTAAAGTTTTGCACACGGTTTTTATTGTAAACAATGTCTGCACTGCTTCCGAAATAAAGTATGAGCTCAAAAGGAGGAGGTAAGTCTCCATAGCTATCAAAATACCATACTTTAGATTTACGTTTTACATAAGCAACGTAATGAGTTCCAGGTCCACGACTGTCGTCCAAGTTAATAACGGCACTTTCACGTTCACGTGGGCGCGCTGGTAGTTGATTGCGCATATACACTCCTCGAAAATAATGAATTCCTAGTTGTTTAGCAAACGTAAAAACTTCATCATGCGTTAGAGCTCGATATGGCAGTGCATTCAGTAGACGTTTTTGGAGAAATGTAGATACCAAGCCCTTTCCTGTATGGCGCTAGCTTCATGTTCATACCTTTGCCTCGTAACGCAATTGCCTCCATCGTCTTGTTATGACGTTCACTCTCTTTCAACTGTTGTTTCGCTTCTTCTACAGCTTTGACAATTCTCGTTACAGCACTAGCACCACCTAGCAATGACCCTAAAGCTGCTAAGCCAGCAAACAGCGCAGGAAGAAATCCTCCTCGTTTTGGTACAGGGATAATTCGTGCACGTTTACTAAATATTGCTCTGCACTTTGGTGAAATTCTCGCTCTTGCTGCGCGTAACGCCTTAGTAATACCTACACGAGGATTGTATTCCCCTCGAATAGCTTTTTGCGCAGCCTTTGTAACATCTTTCCATCCAACAGTTTTTACTTTCTTCTTCTTCTTCATGTCGTTTGGATATCGTTGTTTCACCATGCTGGACACGACTTTACTAGTCAAGAGCAAATCATAAACTAACCGTTACCTCTTGTTTCGTTTAATATATATATTACTATTACGTACTTTATGATTCAGTTATCATGAAGATTATAAAGCAGCAAGACACGCTACCTGTTACCGACATTGTACCACATCTCTTACCTAGTTCTAGTACAACTACAAGAAAACGTCATGGAACTTTGTTTCCTTTTACTGTTCGATGTATTATATCAGGCCCGTCGGGATGTGGGAAAACAAATCTTTTACTCACACTTATTACTTCTGTAAATGGTGTACGCTTCGAGAATATTTATGTTTTCGCAAAGTCACTCTATCAGCCGCTATATACTATTCTACAAACTGTAATGCACGATCTAGTTAAACATGGAATAAGATATTTTAAATTTAATTCGGATGAGCAAGTACCATCACCAGACGATGTGCTTCCTAATTCTCTTATGATCTTTGATGATGTCGCAACAGAACAGCAAAACGTTATTCGTGCATTCTTTAGTATGGGTCGGCATAAATATGTTGATTGCATCTATTTGTGCCAAACCTATTCTCGTGTGCCTAAGCAGTTGATACGCGACAACGCAAATGTTATTGTGCTTTTTCGGCAAGATGAGCGCAACATGCGACATGTGTATAACGATCATGTTAACACTGATATGACATTCGATGACTTTAAACGTATGTGTGCTAAATGTTGGTCATTACACCGTTACAGCTTTTTAGTTATTGATAAAGAAAGTGATGTACAGCATGGACGATATCGCATGGTTTTCGATCATTTTATATGCATTAACACAGAATTACAGTAACTACTTGATTAAAAACCAACATCATGTTAACATCTAGCAAAGAGATCACAAAACATATCATCCAAGCTCGAAACAATATTCGACGGAAATTTAAGGAGCTTAAACGTATTCAAGCAGACACGGATTTATTTTTAAAAACACAACTAAGTACACCACTCAAAGAAATTTTTAATTCTACTTCATTACCGCAGTGTACTTCAAGTTTTGCTTCTATGCAAACATCATATCATAAAGAGAAGCATGAAGAAGAAAAGCATGAACAATATAAGGAAGAGAAGAAGCAGGATGTAGATCAAGAAGAGGAAGAGGAAGGTAAGGAAGAAGAAGAAGAAGAAGAAGAAGAACTTAATGATACATCACCATCTAAACGTGTTGAGTTTTTAACTACAGATGTTATTGCTGAAACACCTACTACATCGACGCAAAATCTACCATCTTTGTCTGAGGTTATGATTACACCAGAGTATCGCAACCAGTTTAGAACTTTTATTCAAGATACCTATGTATCTCTCTTTGCACCTTATATAGAAAAACTTTTTACAGGACAAACTGACACTACCTACGGTTTTCGCTATGAAGATGACTGTTTCCGGATAGGAAATTCAAATGTTAAGATTAATAACAACAAACTCATTGTGAAAGGTGTTACCTATAAACCTACGAAAGGACTCTTAGAACTTCTTTTCTCACGAATACCTGACAAGGATATAATTTTACAAGATGATCTTAAAAAATATAAAGCAATACTTTTCGCTACTGATGCAACACGACGTAATTACAAGAGAACAGAAGCTGTAAATGCGAATAAGAGTTACAAGTATCGTGAGTTTATTTCTAAGCTGTTTCCAACTGCACGTAGTCTTGATGTTATCTACAAGCCTTTGTTTCCGTATGTGGATGTAAGATACTGGAATGACCCAAACTTACTCGTTGAACGATTACAACTTTTAAGAGCATCGCGAGAGGCTGGTCACACTGGTCACGGATCAGAAATTCTAGAAATAGAAAGAGAACTACGTTATGCCGGTATTATTTTGTAATTGCTCGTCAAGAGAAAATCTCACCTGTAAAGGTAAACCTCGCACATGAGTTACCTAAACCAGCACGTCGCACCTACTGTCGCAGACGCGTTCTTACACGAGGAAAAGATGATTTCTGGCAAGCAGACTTAGTAGAAATGATTCCATATGCCTCTAGTAATAAGGGGTATAAGTATCTACTTACTGTTATCGATGTGTATTCGAAGTTTGCTTTTGCACAACCCGTGCGTTCTAAAACAGCAGCTCAAGTTAATGAAGCATTTAAACATATTGTTGAGGAATCGAAACGCTGCCCAAGGCTTCTTCAAACTGATCAAGGTAAAGAGTTTTACAACAAGGATTTTTCTTCTTACCTCAAGTTACTTGGCATTCAACACTACTCTACGTTCAGCAATCTCAAGGCAAGTGTTGTAGAACGCTTTAATCGTACACTCAAAACAATGATGTGGCGAGAATTTACAGCGCAAGGTTCATATCGTTGGATTGATCTGCTACCTAGACTTTTATCTACCTACAACGATACACCTCATCGCACTATCGGAACAAAGCCACGTCTTGTTACAAAGAATACACCTCGTATAAATGCTATTCATCTTGTAATTAAAACAGCTGATCCACGTCGCCATCGCTTTAAAGAAGGTGATTTTGTTCGCATCAGCAAACACAAGTCTATCTTTGCAAAAGGATACACACCTAACTGGAGCACTGAATTTTTTCAAATCAGAAGTGTTAAGCTTACTAATCCAGTTACGTATTTACTTCGCGATCTCAGAGGACAGCCTATTGAAGGAGGATTCTACATCGAAGAACTGCAGAAAACAAAATATCCTGATCACTATTTAGTTGAACGTGTTATTCGACGTCGTGGCAATAAACTGTATGTTAAATGGCTTGGTTTTAAAAACAGCTTTAATTCATGGATTAATAAAGAGGATGCACTTTAAATCTTATGTGTGTTTTCTTTTAATCCTCTACGTTTCCTTTCTTCTAAGTCACTAGGACATGCTGTAGGATTAAACAACACCTGTAATATGTTTTGACAATTCATATTTATCTTAGACTATATATATATACATTTTTATCCTTTGTTTATTTTACGGTCTTTGTCACTCAGTTTTCGTTTTATTACACCAACAACGACAAGTGCTGCTATATTCTTCTGAGCCGCTAAAGCACTAGGCAATAACACACACACACACAGCATAACTGTACGAAGCAGATTTTAACAGCTACACGACATACTCTATGCAGGCAGCATGTAACTACGTGTCAGGCGAACGTGTTCTAGGGCCGCAGGGGAGATGAAGCACGAAGAAAAGAAGATCAATCACTCTATTGATGAGTCCACGCCCAACATGCTTCCTCATCTTTCTCCCAGCACGTTTCTTCACCTTTTCCTTGTTTACTCTCTCCACAGCCATGATAAGTGTTTATAAGCGAAGACAACTCGTTAGTTTTAGGTCCGTGATACAGTTTAATTAGTTGACATGTACGGCACTGTCTCACAGAAGGTCTTCTACCTAAACTCACGTGTTCATGATGTAAACTACACGTTTGAAGCTCTGACAAAACAGGATCTTGAGTCCACTCACGAGGCACCTTATCCCAAATCTTCTTTACAGCATTCGCAGCTACATTAACCAAAAATGCCTTTGGTAATGCATTTAACACTTCTTCAGTAAAAGTGTTCAGTTTCTTTTTGCATGCATAAAACTTTACGATCGCCTTTTCAACTGCGTTACACTTAGTATCTGTTAGAAATGACATGATGTCTTTACACTACAAATGTTTCTTTTACACTAAGGTTATTTCGACACTGCAGTTTGCATATGTTGTTCACTTCCCGGCATGCACTGCGACACAACCAATCAAAGAGCATGCATACATGTTGTAAAGACTGTTTACTTGTTTCTCTACTATGCTCTTTCGGGAGAGTTTTAAATTATGGGCACCCTAATTCATGCATGTCGATAATTTCACACGATGATGGTAGAAAATCACGCAACCATTCTTTCTTTTCACAACCCTTTAAAAGAACAAGATCTGCTCTTGACAAATGTGCATTCATCATTAAAGGTAGAAAACGATAAGGTATTCCTTTTTCGTCCCACTTCAAACCTAAATTGTTCTCAATCCACTGAGTCTGCTTTTAATCTTCATCTGTTTGCAAACAGTAAGGGAACGGTGGACTAAATACTAAACTAACAAGTTTTGGTGCCCACAACACACTGCAATCTAACACAGCCACCTCTTTAAACACAAATTTGTTTCCGTTTACTTTAAAGCCTTGCACATCAACTATTAATGTTTTCGTCGTGTTTGCACTCTACACTCTATCACTGTTTCTCGAAGACTAAAGCTTTTAGTCAACGAACGGGTTTAAACATGCACAATAACGTCATCACTGCAGCACATGCAAACTCTTGTTTTTATGATGCATACTTATTGCATTCCTTTACACCGACTTACTCTTAAGAAAACGGACAAGTCTAAACATGCATGATGACGTCATCACTGCAGCACGTGCTTACTCTAGCTCCCCCGATGTATGATTAAACTTGTTCGAATTTACCGCCACCACATTTCAACTAAAGAGTGCAGCACCGAGGTAAGCGATGTAAGATGGCGGTAGCTAAAGATGGCAGCACGGTGCTCTGTTGATTAAAGATGGCTGCTTGTCAAAAAGATTTTTCAAATTATCCGCCACCACATTTCAACTAAAGAGTGCAGCACTGAGATTTGCGATGCAAGATGGCGGGTGACAGCTTGTCAAATAGATTTTCTTTCAAAGGTAAGTAGCTAACGAGGGCAGCACTAAGGTTAGCAATGCAAGATGGTGGATGACAGCTGTGACGTAAAAAATTTACCCGCAAGATAGCACCACGATGCTCTTTTCAATAAAGATGGCAGCTTGTTAAATAGAATTTTTCAAATTAACCGCCTCAAAGGTAAGTAGCTAAAGAGGGCAGCACTGTTCTCTCTGGATTAAAGATGGCTGCTTGTCGAAAATAATTTTTCAAATTAACCGCCTCAAAGGTAAGTAGCTAAAGAGGGCAGCACTGTTCTCTCTGGATTAAAGATGGCTGCTTGTCAAAAAGAATTTTTCAAATTATCCGCCACCACAAAGAGGGCAGCACGGTGCTCTCTTGATTAAAGATGGTGGATGACAGCTGGAGAGCACATAGAATTTGTTTCCAAACAAGAGTACGTGGAATTTGCCGCCATCACATTTCAACTAAAGAGTGCATCACGGTGCTCTGTAGATTAAAGATGGCATATGACAGCTGACGAAATTACCCGTATGATAGCAGCACGGTGCTCTGTTAATTAAAGATGGCGGATGGTAGCTGTCAAAAAAAGCACGTGAGTTTGTTTCCAAACAAGAGCACGTGAAATTTTTCAATTTGCCGCCACCATATTTCAAAGGTATCTAGCTAAAGATGGCAGCACGGTGCTCTCTTGATTAAAGATGGCGGATGATAGCTAACAGAACGTTTCAAATTGCCCGCTACTATGTGCTTAAGGTAGTAGCCATAAAAGAGGGCAGCACGGTGTTCTGTGGATTAAAGATGGCGGATAACGGCTGACGAAATTGCCCGCATGATAGCAGCACGGTGCTCTGTTGATTAAAGGTGGCGGATGACAGCTGTCAAAAAAAGCACATGGCTTAGTTTCCAAACAAGAGCACGTGGAATTTGCCGCCACCACATTTCAAAGGTATCTAGCTAAAGAGGGCAGCACTGTGCTCTGTTGATTAAAGATGGCGGATGACGGCTGCCAAAAAAGCGCGTGAGTTTGTTTCCAAACAAGAGCATGTAGAATTTTTCAAATTTCCGCCACCACATAGAGGCCAGCACGGTGCTCTCTTGATTAAAGATGGCTGCTGTCACGTGGAATTGTCTGCCACCACATTTCAAAGGTATCTAGCTAAAGAGGGCAGCACGGTGCTCAAAGATGGCTGCTGTGAAAAAGCATTTTTTAAATTATCCGCCACCACATTTCAAAGGTAAGTAGCTAAAGAGGGCAGTGCTGTGCTCTATAGATTAAAGATGGTGGATGACAGCTGTCAAAAAAGCACGTGGATTTGTTTACCGATTCAAATCTCGCGCTAGTGAGGTTAAGTTGGTAGCACTAAGGTTTAGGCCCGCCAAGATGGCAGCACTGCCGATGACAGGTGACGAATTTGCAGCTACTGCGATAAAGAGGGCAGCACAGTGCTCTTTATTTTAAAGATGGCCGATGACAGCTGTCAAAAAAGCACGTGGCTTTGTTTACTACGCGCTAGTTAGGTTAAGTTGGTACTACTGAGGTTTAGGCCCGTCAAGATGGCAGTACTGAGGTTAGCGATGCGTTGTTGTCTGTCAAAAAGCACGTGGCTATCAAAAAACACGTGGATTTGTTTACCTCGCACTAGTTAGGTTAAGTTGGCACTACTGAGGTTTAGGCCCGTCAAGATGGCAGTACTGAGGTTAGCGATGGGTTGTTGTCGATGATAGCTGTCAAAAAGCACGTGGCTTTGTTTACAAATTCAAATTTCCCGCGGGTGGTGGAGGAGACCTCTGGGAGGCCTCTGGCTGTGGTGGTGGTGGAGGAGGCATCTGGGAGGCCTCTGGCTGTGGTGGCGCTGGAGGTGGTCTCTGGGAGGCCTCTGGCTGTGGTGGCGGTGGAGGTGGCCTCTGGGAGCCCGCGGTGGCGGTGGCGGCCGAACTGTCCAATTATACTACTCTTGGTCTTTAATGGTAGTTTTAATTTCTTCGATATTGCGAGTAAATTGGGAATGAATCTCAGTGAACCTTTCTTCTATTCGAACACTTGCCTGCTCAAACGAGTATCTAATTTTGTGTTCATTTCCGTAAATTGGGATTGAACCACGTCATGTAGATGCTTATCTAACCTGGCGTCAGCTTCAACTAACCGCCTGTCTAGGTTGGCAAGAGTGGCCTTAGTTTCGGTATTTGCTTCAGCTAATCGCCTATCTAGGTTGCTATTGAATTCTGTCAAATTATTTAATTCAGCTATTATTTGATTCAGCTATTAGGTTGGCAAGAGTGGCTTTAGTTTCAGTATTAGCTTCAACATTTGCTTGGGCTAAGTTACTTAAACGCTCGTCTACATTGGCAAGATTAGCATTAGTTTGAACATTAGCCTCAGCCAAGCTAGAAAGATTAGTATTAGTTTCAGTGAGGCGTCGCTCTAAGCTAGCACATGTTGCAGTATGCCGAGTCTCTAAATTGGCGTTAGCCTCATTCATATTAAGCCTAAGGGCTTCAATTGCTGCTAAGATATTTTCCATGTTGAGAGTAATGAAAATATTTCAATATGTGACACTTAGAGAATTGCAAATATAAATTGAAATATCAATGGCTTTAAAGTTCAAAAGCACTCAGTTCATCATATATCAGCACATAGAAATCAACCATATGACACAGAACACATAAAACACAAATTATTTGCCACGTCCAGGGCATAAATTTCACTTTCCAAATAAATAAAGAAAGAAAGAACACCACGTCCAAGGTGTTATAATTGTCTCTTAATTGATAGCACTGTTGACCTAGCTATCGAGCCCCTACGTGTAGGGTGCCACGTATACTACCCCCTCTCTGTACCAGTAAAAGAGCCCGACTCTCAGGGGATTCAATTTTAAAGTAGCATGAAATAGAGTTCTCAGGGCGAAAAACTGGATTAATTCTAGCTAGCGCTCGGTACAGCAGGTAGGCTCCTATCTACAGAAAAACTTTGACTCTGATTGTATAAGAGTTTATTCAAATAAGTCATGAATTTGCACATCACCTCTAAGTAGAAATGGATTGTCTTCCTCGTATTCCAATAGTATGGCTCGGGTTCTCCAGCTCACCAAGCCAAGCTGGTTGAAGCACGTTCCAGAAGACTCCAGGGATTCCGGGGACTCCAGATACTCCAGACAGAGGCAGGTGGACTGTCTGGATTGACGGCAAGTAGAGATGTCTCGAACTCTGAGGCCCGGGTTGAACCCCGATGATCCAGGCGATGTTGTAGATAGTCATGTACTACCTCAGCCCAATGAGACTGAGAGGATTGATGTTCCCAAGGTCACTAGTAGCACTGAGTCCATGAAAATTTTGGATGATCAACTATTACGATCTCCGTATATACTCTACGTTTCCCTACCTCGCTTGGCGCTGCTTGCTTCTACTCCACGCTCGCCGCATGATGTACACTGCTCATCTACTGTCAACTCGACTGATTACGTCAGCCGTGCTACACTTTGCCGTGGCTGTGTACTGTGCACCACGTGACTTTGTTCTTTCTAGAACTCGCTAGTGTGCATGCCTTCGCTTCGCTTCTGGAAAGTTCCTTTCCTCTTTAAATTGCCCTCTCCGTCCATCCATTCTTGAGTCGGGCTTACGTGGCGGAGAGGTGGACTACACACGCTAACAACTGTGCTGTGTTATTATGTCAACTTCAGCTGGACATTATCTGCTGCAACTAGGTGAGCAAGGCTTATAACGCATTTGTTTACATTTGGACTTTACCTTCATTCTGGCATTCACCTATTACAAATACTTTACTCAGTCGAGTGGCTATGCTTCGCTTTAAAAACTTTCACATTGACTCTTTCTACTTATGAACTGCGCTACGGACTATTTACAAAATGAAAGCTTCTTCAGTTCTCATTTATGATCTATTGCTACTGCTAAACCATTCTATTACCCGGTGAAGAAGATCCATTCTCATCCTAGTCCCCTTTCCCTTCCCATGCGTACCTTTTCTTTTCAGGTTTCTGGTTTCGATGCTTATTGTATTCTTTTGTAAATGTGGCACATCCTTTTTTTTTTACTGGAGGTAACGTTACCAATACAGACAGGGCGACGACAAGATTAAATTAGTATTTTGATATACCACAATGAAATAAAATGTACCATAATTGATAAGACAACGTTAGGCAACAAACGTAGTTAATAATATATAATAAGAAATAGGCTATGATGAGGAAAATCGCGCAGTGAGGAAGGAACTAGGCCCAAAAGAAGATGACCAGAATAACAGTGCAAAATAATATATGAATATATTTTAACAACCATAAGTTAACAACCAGATCAAAATTTGGAAATAGAAGAAAAATCTAAAAAAAAATGATGTGCCACATTTACAAAAGAATACAATAAGCATCGAAACCAGAACCCTGAAAAGAAAAGGTACGCATGGGAAGGGAAAGGGGACTAGGATGAGAATGGATCTACTTCACCGGGTAATAGAATTGTTTAGCAGTAGCAATAGATCATAAATGAGAACTGAAGAAGCTTTCATTTTGTAAATAGTCCGTAGCGCAGTTCATAAGTAGAAAGAGTCTATGTGAAAGTTTTTAAAGCGAAGCATAGCCACTCGACTGAGTAAAATATTTGTAATAGGTGAATGCCAGAATGAAGGTAAAGTCCAAATGTAAACAAATGCGTTATAAGCCTTGCTCACCGAGTTGCAGCAGATAATGTCCAGCTGAAGTTGACATAATAACACAGCACAGTTGTTAGCGTGTGTAGTCCACCTCTCCGCCACGAAAGCCCGACTCAAGGATGGATGGGCGGAGAGGGCAATTTAAAGAGGAAAGGAACTTTCCAGAAACGAAGCGAAGGCATGCACACTAGCGAGTTCTAGAAAGAACAAAGTCACGTGGTGCACAGTACACAGGCACGGCAAAGTGTAGCACGGCTGACGTAATCCGTCGAGTTGACAGTAGATGAGCAGTGTACATCATGCGGCGAGCGTGGAGTAGAAGCAAGCAGCGCCAAGCGAGGTAGGGAAACGTAGAGTATATACGGAGATCGTAATACAACTTATAAGCAGAGTTCTTGATCATTGTACATCAAGACTTCCAACACTCCTAAAACGATATGAGTGGTATTAATAATTTTAGAGTTCATCACTAGGAAAATCCTCGTCTCTGAATAACGTCTGGCAACGAAAAATACAAGTCCCTTCTTGTGAAATTATAGTTAAACTCAAAGTTCATTACTGGCGAAGGTGCAAGTCTTTGCCTAAACACGAACGAAAAAACACAAGTCCATTCACTTGGAACTCTGAATATATTTAAAGTTAATCACTGGTGAAATTCATAAAGTTTTTGAGTGACCACTGACGAAAACACAAGTCCATTCACATAAATAAATTCACTGACGAAATTTATAAGTCTTTTAAACCAACACTGGCAAATGTACAAGTCTTTGAGTAAATGCAAGTGAAATCCTAACTTTGTTCAAAGCCGTTGGAAAGTTAAAGTTCATCACTAGCAATGTTAATCAATCACTGTCTATTAGAAGAAGGAGTTCCTCAACAGTTGCAAATATTCCACGTAAATAACACAAGTCCATTTTACGAACAGTTAGAAAATTTCCAATCTCGAATACTCGTAAATAATGCAAGTCCATTCAATGATCACGTAGAAAAGTTCTGATCTCGAACACATGAAAATAATACAAGTCCATTCAGTGAACACTTAGAAAAATTCCAGCTTCGAAGGCACGTAAATAATACAAGTCCATTTAGTGAACACTTAGAAAAGTTTCAGTCTTGAAGGCACGTAAATAATACATGTCCATTCAATTAACACTTAGAAAAATTCCAACTTCGATGACACGTAAATAATACAAGTCCATTTAGTGAACACTTAGAAAAGTTTTAGTCTTGAAGACACATGAAAATAATACAAGTCCATTCAATTAACACTTAGAAGAATTCTGGTCTCGAACCCATGTAAATAATACAAGTCCATTTCACGAACACTTAGAAAATTTTCTACAACACTCGAAGTCTTATGAGTCCACTTATAGTACTTGGAAGAATCGTCTTCCCACACTTGTATAATGACAGAGTTCCACGATGATAGTAGCAGCAAGAGTGTTCCCGCTGACTACTCAGCTGAGACTGTGTGAATAGGCTACAGTAGGTCCCCTTTTTATTCAATCCGGGATGTCTACGTCATAATACGGTTTGATTGAATATCTCCCGAATCCCTCGATGGATTTGCTTGAAACTCGAGCATTGGAACGTTTAGGTGATCCCAAACAAGATGACATATCGCTCGATTCGCTAGCACAATTATTATAGAAATTTCCAAATTTTCTCCATCGAACTCTCTAGAACAAGTGACGTGGAATCCAGAAAATACCAGGCAAGGCTGGTAACACGTGTTGAGACGAGCGGGTGGTCTAGCTAGCCCCTGTGGCTACGTCACAGCTCACAGTCGTCACACACTCGCTAGCTGGTCCTCGCTGCTGGTAAACAAACCAGGCGCGCTCGGAACATTACGCGTGGTAAATAAACGTAACTTATGCTCAAAAAATACTTATGTACAGGTCGTAACCGGTACAATACAGTTATACTGATTATTAACACTCGGTACCATGAATAATCTCACTGTTCGTCTTCACTCTTCTAACGACTCACGTACCTAAAGTTCAAACAGACTTAGAATGCGTCCCGAGGTACTGACTTGCAGAGTCAACGTGTCAGAGTCTCGACTACTTCAAACGACTGATGATGTGAGGTTCCACTCCTTATTATTTATGGACGATATGGTTTCCCCTGGGCCATCCGCGGTCATACCAGAGGGAGGAGGATTGGTTATCCTAAATCGGCACTTGCAGGTGGATTTGGATTGTCGTGAGCACGTCTGACAATGTTGAAATCTTTCTCATCCGAGTACAATATTAAATGGTATAGATTACCGACAGCTTTCACATAAGCGGAACGAAAATTCCTTTATTCATGTCGGGAGCTTTCACTTTTGAATACTATGAAAGTGCGCGCCTTCTATAAAGTCGTTTTCAAACCATCGGAGCTTTTAATTTTTGCCACTCTGGTCCGGGGCCCATAAGGTCCATGCCTGAACACGGGTCTGTCTATATTACGTAGAATCGAGCAACAGCGTACATGCAACACAGAAAATTATAAATAGCAGAGGAACTAATGTACCGTACTTAATTTCAAGAGATATTTTGCTTTCATTTCTATTTAAGAAGCGATTTCAGTTTAGCCGACGTGAAGAGTAGAATTACACAGGCAAAGGTGGCGCTTTACAAGAAAAGGAATCTAAAAGTAAATTCACTAATTGCTATGGCTGGAGTGTGAATTTGTATGGCTTGGAAACGTGCATTCATTACTTTTTAAGGGGTGAGGCGGGCCACCCAGAGGGCAACACCCTCACTCTGGCCGGAAAAAAATGTGTATGGGATGGAACACGTCCTGGATGAATGGGAGATGTGATGCAGGAAGAGGATGGAACCGATCTCGTGGACACCTACACTGGCAACTGAAGAAATTCTTTGAAAAATAGTAGAAAAAATATTTCAACTACCAACAATAATGAAAAGAAGAGACCAATTAACTGACCATCTCCATTCAGGTGCAATAGCTTTATGTTTTTAGTAATGTAAACAATAATGCCATACAGCAAGGACGTACCAAGAATTTTTTCGGAGGAGGTTAGGAATTGAGGGGGTGGGAAAACTAAAAGTTAGTAGCAAATATTTGTTTTTACTTTCAAATAGATTTTACAGAAAGAAAGGTTTGAATAATAATTTTAGAGCAGTGCCTTTTTCAACTCAACAGGTGAAAGCAGAAAGGTAAAATCATAGCAGTCGGTTGGGCAGAACACGTTTTAACATGTGTGTTCCGTGCGACACCAAGATTTCTGTCAATTGTTGAAAAATGAAGGTAACAATTTGTTTCACTGTATCTATTAAAACTATTTAGTGGGTTGATTCATTTCTTTGAATCTTCTAGTGGCTCGGTAACATGAAACTATTTCTATATGTTTATTGAAATTGACTTTTTATGTTAAAAAGTATATTAAGTGCAAAATAATCCGCGTATTTTTCCAAAATTAAATTTTTCATTTATGTTTTCAGTAAATGTATTAACTAGTCACCCGGCGGCCCCGGGTTCGATTCACGGCCGGGTTAGGAAATTTTATTTTAATGATTAATATCCCTGGCTTGGGAACTGGGTGTTTGTATCGACCTTAATGTTCCTTTCCTCACAGACAACACTCCACACTTCCGCCATTCCAATAACACGTAGGTTCATACAATATGGTACCAGTAGGGGCAAAAAGTCCACACGGGTCGACGCCCTGAACAAACATTAAAGAAATAGTAACTATATTCAGGAGAAACGTTTAAAGATGGCACAGATTTTATAGGTTAAATTCGATTGTTCATTTTGCAAATTTTTGTTTTTATAATAATTGTAATTTATTGTAGATTTCAAAACCCGCATGAACTGTTAAATTTGTCAGGTTGTCTCTTATTTCTGAGGGTGTGTGCTGAATCGTGATCATGATGGGAGAGAGAGAGGTTAATGAGACAAACTCCTTCTATGTAGCAATTCCTTCCTTTACTTACGAAGACTATATAAACAAATTAATACAAACAAAGATGCTTTGTTCACAGATTAAAAGATGATATGTTAGGCAAGATCCCCAGCATCCTTCCCACTCTGGTCAGTCTCCAGAGGGATGACCAGTTGTAACGGTTGGCTAATTCTGGAAGAACCTGGCTGACGTTGGATGGCTGTTCTTACCAGTCCGTCTCTTCCTTGGAGAAGTTCATCGATGCGAGCTCTTCTCCACATCAACCTGGGCAGCACGTCGTCTTGTAACAAAATAATATCCCCTAATCGTAGTTTCGGATGTCCACTGCGATGATATCTAACCTCGTGGTAGTTTCCACCGCTACCGGAGATCATCCGTTAATTTCATCATCATACGGAACTCCTTATTTAGGTCTTTCCTTGTTTCTGGCTGTTGGAAGAGTCGTAGTCTTTTCTTCCTTGAGAAAATGGGATGGCGTTAATGTTTCGCAGTCACTTGCGTCACTCACGATGGTGCGTGAATTTAGGGGCGGATTCGATGTTCACTAATACTGTATTTAAACCCTCTTCGTCTACTCGTGTGCGGCCTAGCACTTTTCTAAGGCAGCGTTTGGTGGAACCTATCATCCGTTCCCACCATCCTCCCCACCAAGCCGCCCGTGGTGGTATGAATTCCCAGGTGGCAACGTGATGGGCGAAGTAGTGATGTATCTTGGGATCTTCAAATGCCGTGAGGAGCTCCATCAGTTCTCTGTTAGCTGTGTGGAAAGTTTGTGCGTTATCTGAGTACACTTTGTGTCGTAACTCACGACGACCCACAAACCGTTGAAGAGGCATCAGAAATCTATCAGTAGACATAACTGTTTCTAGCTCGTGATGTACAGCGCGCGGAGTAGCGCAAGTGAATAATACGATATACGATTTCTTAACCTGGTGGCAGACATTGATGTAGAGTGGGCAGGTGAAGTTGGTACCTGCAACTGAGAAAGGTCGTGGAGGTCGGACGCGATCCAGAGGTAAGGGGGCTTCTGCTTCCTGAAGTGAAACGTTGTGAGCTATTTTTCACGGGAGACATGAGTGAATGACTTTCTTGATTGTCTGTCGAGCTCGTAGTGTCCAGAATTCAATGCGAACTTCTGCTAGAGTGAACCGAACTCCTAGATTGTGAAGTCTAATATGGACCTGCATTATCAAGAGTTGTGTGATGACGTCCGTCGAGGAGTATTGGGTGTTTTTCTGTCATAGAAAAATCGACGAATTGCAGTCTTCCTCCAAGTCGAATAAGATCATTCTTTAAACAGAGTTGGTAGCGTGCTGTTGGAGATGATGAGAGAAGGGAACATTCTACCGAAGCGCTGTCAATTCGCTGGTGAATCATTCTTCTTGGACTTTTCGAATCCAGTAGTTTTCAGCAACTTCCAGTTCCGCAGCTGTCAAAGCGTGGGATGTTCTTTTCTTCTTCTTCGCTGCATGTATAAAGCGAGAGACCCAAGCCATAACATGAAGTAGTTTCCACTACGAACTGAACCGTTCAACGTTCACAAGTGGTTCCTTCATTGTTACCGCTAGAACTTGTGGGGGGGGGGTGATTTCTTTTCTTCTGGCAGCGTCATATCGGAGTCACTGATGTCATGAGGTCAGGAAAATCGTTCCTGAATCAGCCAGTCTGGTCCATTCCACCAGCGAGCAAGTGAGAGAAAATCATCGGCTTGAAATTTTCGGGTGAGATGATCCGCTGGGTTCTGGGTTCCCGGACAGTGTCTCCACCGACTCGGCGTGCTGCAACGTCGTATTTCAGTCACCCTATTACACACAAACATCTTCCATTTGTTGAGATCATTTCTTACCCTACCAGTGTCATTGTCGAGTCACTCCATAAGACAGATTTGGTGATGTCGAAATCAGTAACCTTACAGAACTAGTTCAGAAGATGTGAACCAATTAATGCGGCGAGTAGTTCCAATATAGAAAGTGTGATTTTCCTTACAGGATCAACCCTAGTCTTGCTGCAGGCTAATCGTATCAGGTATGAGTTCTCAGTCGTGATTCGCAAATATAGCGCAGCTCCGTAGGCCCTTTCGGACGAGTCACAAATCACGTGGATTTCGGATTGTTTTTGTCTTTTTGATATCCCAATCCATCTCAGTACGTGCAACGCTGATAAAATGGGCAGTTTTGCCGTCCAGGACTGCCATCGCTGCGCGAGATCTAATGGTAATAGTTTTTCTCAGTTGATTATTCTAGGCCACATGTCTTGAAAAGGAATTTTAGTGAGGATGGAGACAGGAGGGAACAAACCAAGAATATCGTAAAATTTGGATGTTACACGGAGAACGTTCCGCTTAGTTCCGGGTTTTTCTAATAGGATATCTGTGATATCAGACTGATCAGTAAAGATGTAGTCTTACTTGGTATTTCAGGCCACTCCTAAAACACTCGTCTCTGACTCATAAGCCTAGCCGTCACCTTTCTACATATCTCGAAGAGATATGGAACTTGTGGCACATTTCGAGAGAGGATGTTCTTCAGTAAAGCAGTGAGTTCGTAGTAAAGCGTAATGACCTCGCTGTTGTCTTCTTCACTAGCTGAAAAGTCATCCATAAAGGTAGAATACTCTATTACGGCGGATGCCTTCGGATACCTGTCTGTTTTCAGAGCTGCTACCTCTCGTAGAATGGCTGATAACAAAAACGGGTTACTAGTTAGTCTAAAGGGAATGATGTAAACCGATATGAAATGATGTCGTCTTTCGTGACTTAGTTTCCTTCGTTATTCAGCTGCACCTGGTACCAAAGAAATCTAGTCAAATTTCTGTCATCGTCGTGAACGCAACAAAGTGGCAAGTCTCTGGTTGAAGGCATAATTGAAGGATGGATAACCCTTTTCATGCGAGGAAGCGTCAAAAACGATTCTGAAGTTAGTCCTACCTTTCTTATATTTCTTAGCCGCGTTATGGAGTAAATAAAACATCTCTCTACTTGTGTCGTGGGCAGGAACAATTTCTACTTGTGTTTCCGATATGTAGTTAAGCATCAATTGGTGATAAATGATCTTAAATTCTTCATTTGTCTGCATCTTCTTATCCAGGCTATAGAAGCGTCTCTCTGCGATGGATAGATTGTTTGAGAGGAAAGTCTTTCTTTCTGGGAAGTTCTATAACTCTTCTGTCATCTTCAAGTCCTGTAAGACTCATGAAATTCTTGAAGAATGGTACTGTCTCCAGTTGTCAATACACTTTCTTGATTTTCTTTGATACCGATGGTCTCCAGCTCCCAAAATGTTCGTACGGTATCGTCTAAAACGTAAGATATGTTATTACGTTGGAGAGAGAGATGTGCTGAACTGTAATTTGGTTGACTGTAGTGTCTGATCTATTCCCGATAAGGACCCATCCAAATATCATTGGGAGGAAGAATAAGGATGACGTTATTCGAATTGGTTGGTCTTTCTTCACGACCTTAAAAGAATGGTCTGCGCCGATGAGAATTTCTATGGGTAGTTCACATGAATATTCCTTTGGGCCGGCTAGTCTCAATTTATCTACTGATGCCAGTACATTCATGTCATGTGGTAACGCTGGATAGCGTGAATACGTACGATTGCTTTCAAAGGCTGAGAGTTTGAGGTTGGCGTTAGTGGAAATTGTATAATGATATAATGGATTCAGAAATATGCTCACGAAGCTGGAGTGTGTATCGTAGAAATGGGATTGGAATGGTAGGAAGGGGAGTATTAATTATCGTGAAAGAAGAATTCGTAAGCTACGAAAAAGTTAAAGATGACAAACATGAAATTCTAGGTGTAAGGCTCATCTCTAAAGATAATAGGCAACTCGCTCTCTTTGGAGTGTACAGTTCGGGAAAGTGTAATGCTGACGATGATTCAAAATTATTTGATAAGATAATCAGCTACGTGAGAAACGATATGGAAAGGAACGTAATTGTAGCGGGTGATCTCAATTTACCAAATGTGAAATGAGAAGGTAATGCGAACGACAGGAAACACGACCAACAACTGGTAAATACATTAATATGGGAAAGGCAGATGATTCAGAAAGTGATGGAACCAACTAGAAGGAGGAATCTCCTGCACGTGGTGCTGGTAAAACCAGATGAGCTCTATAGAGAAACCGAGGTAATAGATGGTATCAGTGATCACGAAGCTAATTTTTTCGTACTTAAAAATAAATGTGATAGAATGGAAGGTCTTAAAATGAGGACAATTAGGCAGTATAATATGTTTGATAAAACAGGCATGAGGGAGTTTAAAAAGTAACTATGATCGGTGGAAAACGGTAAATAAAAATGAAAACAGACCCTGGGATGGGTTTAAAGCAATTGTTGAGGAATGTGAAAATAGGTTTTCACCTTTAAAGGTGGTAAGGAATGATTAAGATCCACTAAAATATAACAGAGAAGTAAAGAGACTAAGAAGGAAGTGCAGGTTGGAAAGAAATGGAGTTAGAAATGGCTGTGGAAGTATGGAGAAATTGAAGGAACTTACTAGGAAATTGAATCTAGCAAAGAAGGTAGCTAAGGATAACATGATGGCAAGTATATTTGGCGGTCATAAACATTTTAGTGTAAAATGTAAGGGTATGTATAGGTACTTTAAGGCAGAAACAAGTTCCAAGAAGGAAGGAACAAGGAGAGTGTGTATGCGAGGATCTTAAAAAGGCAGAAGAATTCAGTCATCAGTGTGTAAAGATGGTTACAAGAATAATACACAGATAGAGGAGGTGATTAATACTAAAGAAGTATTAAAATTTACCTACGATAACAATGACATTTACAGTAAAATAAAAATGTTGAAAACTAGAAAAGCAGCTGGAATTCATAAGATTTCTGGGGATATACTAAAGATAATGGGCTGGGATATAGTACCATATCTGCAGTACTTATTTGATTATTGTTTGCATGGAGGAGCTATACCAAATGAATGGAGAGTTGCTGTAGTAGCCCCTGTGTATAAAGGAAAGGGTGATAGAAATGAAGCTGAAAATTACAGGCCAGTCAGTTTGACATGCATTGCATGTAAGCTTCGGGAAAGGATTCTTTCTGATTATATTAGACATGCCTGCGAAATTAATAACTGGTTCATTAGAAGACAGTTCGAGTTTAGGGAAGGATGTTCCACTGAAGCTCAGCTTGTAGGATTCCAGCAAGGTTGAGCAGATATCCTGGATTCAGAAGTTCAAATGGAATGTATCGCGATTTACCTACCTAGGGCATTTGCTAGGATAGATCATGGAAGACTACTGGCAAAAATGAGTTCAATTGGACTAGACAAAAGAGTGACTGAATGGGTGGCTATATTTCTAGAAAATAGAACTCAGACAATCAGGGTAGGCGAATCTTTATCTGATCCTGTAATAATTTAGAGGGGAATTCCTCAAAGCAGTATTATTGGAACTTTATATTTTCTTATATACGATATGAGTAAGGAAGTGGAATCAGAGATAAGGCTTTTTGCAGATGATGTTATTCTGTACAAAGAAATAAATAAGTTACAAGATTGTGAGCAACTGCAAAATGACCTCGATAATGTTGTGGGATAGACAGTAGGCAATGGTATGATGATAAATGGGGTTAAAAGTCAGGTTGTGAGTCTCACAAATAGTAAAATTCCTCTCAGTTTTAAATACTGCGTTGATGGGTTGAGAGTTCCTTTCGGGGATCATTGTAAGTACCTAGGTGTTAAAATAAGGAAAGATCTTCCTTGGTGTAATCACATAAATGCGATTGTAAATAAAGGTTACAGATCTCTGCAATGGTTATGAGGACATTTAGGGGTTGTAGTAATTATTTAAACGAGAGGGCGTATAAGTCTCTGGTAAGACCCTAACTGGAGCATGGTTCCAGTGTATGGGACCCTCACCAGGATTACGTGATTCGAGAACTGGAAAAAAATGCAAAGAAAATCAGCTCGATTTGTTATGGGTGATTTCCGACAAAAGAGCAGCGTTACAAAAATGTCGCAAAGTTTGGGCTGGGAAGACTTGGGAGAAAGGAGACGAGCTTCTCAACTAAGTGGTATATTCCGAGCTGTCAGTGGAGAGATGGCGTGGAATGACGTCAGTAGACGAATAAGTTTGAATGGTGTCTTTAAAAGTAGGAAAGATCACAACATGGAGATAAAGATGGAATTAAAGAGGACAAAGCAAATTTTCGTTTATAGAAGGGGATTTAGGGATTTTAATAACTTACCAAGGGATATGTTCAATAAAGTTCCAATTTCTTTGCAATCATTTAAGAAAAGCGTAGGAAAACAACAGATAGGGAATTTGCCACCTGGGCGACTGCCCTATATGCAGATCAGTAGTGACTGATTTGAAGATCCCCTAATATCAAACTTGTCGTCTGGAACTTGTGATGCAAGATGTCTCGAATTAAGTTACCACAAGATTTCTTGTCACTAACGTTAAGCTGGAGTAAGTCAGCCAAGGATGAGATGATACAACTCGACCTTTCCAGTCTCGTACAGTCTTGGCCCCAGTGGCCTCTATTCTCACAGAACACGCAGTATGAATTTGGTGGTCTTTTTTTGTTGTTGTTGTTGGATTTGGACTTATTAGCTTGGGCCTTAATATTGAAACTGGCTGCTGTAGGTAAGCAAACAGTAGTTAAAAAACATCTCCTCGTATCTTTGAGTGTTCAAGGCAATCTGAACCTCGTCATTAAGAAATTCCGTTAGTCGTAAAATGTTGCTCTCTTCGGATTCTGATTTGTTGGCGTGAAGAAGCCAACGGCGGCAAAGGTCGTCGGGGAAGCCACGGTGTTTTTCGGAACTAACATTCTTCCACACACGTCCAAATTCTCTCTTAGCGAGGCGAGGGCTTGAACTCTTCTGTTATATTCTATAAATGTAGAATTGAGAACATCAGGTTTGTCTGAAATTTTGGGCTGATGGTGTTCGAGATAACCTAAGTAAGATTGATATTCTGTTTTTGTATCCGTAACGTGATTAAGGAATATTTTAAGTTTGTTCATACGTTTCCTCTGTGACGGATATTCCATCAACCAAACGTTTCGGTACGCCCCGTACAAGTATCTCCGTAAAAAGGCGTGTTTGTTGATAGCGGATACTGTCGGTTTTTTTTCCACCGAAGAACGAAATTGTTCTCAGAAACGTGCCCATGTTTCGATGTCCCCCGTAAACGGTCCCAACCCGATAGTCGGCAATTTATTTTGAGGCGCGGCTGTAAATAAAGCTGACTGTGGACCTAAATCCCGTGTATCAGTGAAGTTATTTGCTGCTAAGAGTGCATTAGCCTTGCGGATTGCACGCTTGACCCTTTCTATATATTCCGAGCGGCGCTTTCGTATTCGTCGTCGGCAATGATATCATGAATGGCATCGTCCAAAAGAGTTAAAAGTCATTAAATTAACTTATCTCCCTAGAAAAGCGAGAGACGTTTGAACGTTGAGTAGATCGCTTTCGATTCAGTTTGTCCAGCTCTGTAGGTTGATCCATAATCCTGAATGATGGAATGCAAAGGGTGATACTAGCCCCGTGATATGTTTGGAAAAATTCGAAGTTCGGTCTGATAAGACGACCGATGTACAACCAGTCCCTCGATTGTCCGCTAGATAGCGTTACGTGTCAACTCAACCGTGTTAGAATCCTCCTAGTACATCGAGTTTCTACCATATAACCTCTTTGTAGATCCACTAATAAGGTGGCAGCATGCAGGTCCGATGCAATCTAACCCTATACCTAATCGTCTTCTAATTCTACGCTACTTCAGACATGCAGGATATAGCGCAAAATCATCTACAAAGGGTTCAATATAAAATTTAGTATTCGCTAGGAACTTATCTCTCGTGATGAATTCTGCTCTTTTGTTGTTGATCGTGACGCGCTGCTGTGGCACTATACTAAATACAAACTTGTTAGCTCCTCGAAGTTTAATTTTTTTTTTTTTTTTTTTTTTTTTTTTTTGTTTGGCTAGGGGCTTTACGTCGCTTTAAATGTGTTAAACACAACGTCAAACTTCAAACTTTCGTGACGTGAATATCCTGACTCCTGGGTTCGGCACCAAAATTGTCGTAAATCGTGATCGTGATGGGAGAGCGAGGTTATTGAAACACACTCCTTTTATGTAGCAATTCCTTCCTTTACTTACGGAGACTACATAAACAAATGAATACAAACAAAGATGAATTGTTCACGGAGTAAAAGAGGATATGTTAGGCAAGACCCCCAACAGGGGGTTTGAACCGCTCAAAACCTCCCCCACACTTGGTACGGCTTTGCCAAACAGTAGAGGAAATGTTTTTAGAGGAAGTACAACTGGGCTACCATCCTCTCTTAACAATAATCAGAGAGGAAATGGAAGAGGTCAGACACTTCGAAGAGGAGGAGAATGAAAAGGAATGGGCACAAAGAGCGGAAAAATGAAAGACTCTCTAGGCCTCGCAATTCTGTACCATCGGGGTTGGAAAAGAACAAGATTTCGACAAGGGTAATAAGATGGGAAAGATGAAAGTGAAGAGAGAGGCACAATTAAATGAAAAAAAAAGGCGTATGGCTTTTATTGCCGGGAGTGTCCGAGGACAAGTTCGGCTCGCCAGATGCAGATATTTTTGAGTTGACACCCGTAGGTGACCTGCGCATCGTTATGAGGATGAAATGATGATGAAGACGACACATACACCAGTCCCCATGCCAGCGAAATTAACCAATTATGGTTAAAATTCCCGGCCCTGGCGAGAATCGAACCCGGGACCCCTGTGATCAAAGGCCAGCAGGCTAACCATTTAGCCATGGAGCCGGACAATTAAATGGGAACAATGCCAGACTCAACCAGGGAGACCGTGGTGACCAACCCATACTTCCAAGTTCAAAGTCCCTGGTTTCCCTTTTAGTTGCCTGTTACGACAGGCAGGCGATACCGTGAATGTAGACTTGAATACGGCAGACAGATCAGAGAATACGTAGGAGCAGGCTCATGTGATGGATGAAGGGTCTAACTGAGAGAAGAGGGGAGTGGAGGAGAAAAATTGCTGCCAACCGTTTTTCAGATTAAGAGTTAAAATGAAGTAAGTAGCAAAAGAATAATATTTAGTACATATAAACCTGTGGTCTGTATAGGCCGTTGGTGATCTTTGCCTGCCAAGACGACTGCTGCCAAGCCAGATAGTGTGCAGATATTGTGGTGGCATGTGGTCACCGTGACGACATGCTCAGCTTTGCGACTGGGTCCATTCCCTCTCATTTCAGCCAGCTAGTCGGTTGGTCTGTAGCAGGGATGGCGAACCTACGACACGCGAACACGTCTTCTGTGGCACACTGGATAACATATTAACATGTTTTAATGTTTTTAAAATGTAATAAATAGGTCTAAAATCCTTAATAAAGAAGTATGAAACAATTAATTCTATGGCCATATTTACTACAAATTTTGTTAGGTTACAGCAAAACTATACCATATTCTTAAAATTTACTTTTAAAATGTAATTTTCAGTGCTGTTTGCAAAATAAAATCATGAAACATTGAGTCAAACGGAATAATAATAGCAACGTCATTTGCTTTAAGTCCCACTAACTACTTTTACAGTTTCCGAAGACGCCGACGTCCCTGAACTTAGTCTAGCGGGAGTTCTTTAACGTGCCAGTAAGTCTACCGACTCGAGGCTGACGCATTTGAGCACCTTCACTGGACTGAGCCAAGATCGAACCTGGCAAGCTGGGATAAGAACGCAAGCGCTTCAACTGTCTGAGGCACTCAGCAGTCAAATGGGTTTATACGTAATGCAATCTAATAAATAAGTGAAATCACATGAGGGTTTTCATGATGATTTTAAAGGAAATTAACCGATGGCACACTAGACAATAAAAGATTAATAAAAAATACTTTAACTGACAGGTATTTGGGAAAGGTTTGCCATCCCTGGTCTATAGAGTCTCAGTGACCGCCGTTCCAGCCTTCAATCCATTTTTTTTAACTTGCTTTACGTGGCACCGACACAGATGGGTCTTTTGGCGGCGATGATGGGATATGAGTGGAAAAGAATCGGCCGTGGCCTTAATCAAGATACAACCCCAGCATTTACCTGGTGTGAAAATGGGAAACCACTGGAAACCATTTTCTGGGCTGCCGAAAGTGGGGCTCGAACCCACTGTCTCCCGGATGCAAGCTCACAGCTGCATGCCCCTAACCGTACGACCAACTCGCTTCCCCGCCCCCAAATCAGAATTAAAACGCTGGTAGAGGCCGAGATTCGAACTTCGGGCTCGTTTATGGCCTTAAAATAACGTCGCTATTTCATGATAAATGGCGTGTTACAAACACATCCAGCCTCCTTCAAAAAAGTATTCTAACAGCAAAGTAATGGCTTATAACGTATTTGATGCGATAATTTGGTTAGTAAAAGTTATAAAGAAATAATCAGAATGTAATATTGTATTATGTGTTTATGAAGCTGGTGAAACACAGTATTAACCGCGAAACTTTCAGTGATACTTATCTTTTTCCGGGGGAGGAATTGTAGCACTGCCAACTAAATGGAACAAAAAACTGAATTAAAGAGATATGATCGATCGACATGCTGTCCTTCCATTCCACAATTTCCGGCGTTTTAACATCTCTGCTGTTTACATGAGTGCATGTCCAAGGTCTGGAAATGACGTCTGCTTTGCAGAGTCATCAGAGTTCAGAGTTCGAGATAGCTAGTAGAACCTACTTACTCCAAGTAGCCTAAAGGAAATGACACTGATGTATGAAATTTACACAGTTGTTGTGTTCTAAGGTCTTCCTGAAATGTACTTGGGATTTCCTCAGCCAATCTAATATGTCTTGCCGGTCTGAGTGGCTCAGATGGTTGAGGCTCTGGTCTTCTCACCCCAACTTGGTAGGTTCGATCCTGGCTCAGTCCGGTGGTATTTGTAGATGCTCGAATACGTCAGCGTCGTGTCGGTAGATTTACTGACACGTAAAAGAAGTCCTGCGGGACAAAATTCCGGCACCTAAGTGTCTCTGAAACCGCCAAAAGTAGTTAGTGGGATGTTTAAATAAAACATTATTATTAAAAATTTAGTATGTTTTAAAAGTTCAGTTGTTGGCTTTCTGTATAAATAACAATGGTACCGGTATTCGACGTCGTCGCCATAAAACCGATATGTGTCGGTGCGATGTAAAGCAACTTGCAAAAAAAAGAAAAAAAGTATTCGACGTTTTGTGCCAGATATCAATGTGATGCGTAATCGATTCATTTTTTATGTTGGATGTTGCCAATCTAAGTCCGAATACAATATCTCAGGCCCGAATGATACTATCGATTGGGAGGAAAATAGCGCGATTTATAGAGAATGTGTGATCCCCTCACGATACTGTTCGCATTGTTTATAGCGCCTAGCGGATAACTAATGTTACTTCGACCGTGTTATTGAAGTATACACTGGGTAAATTCGCACTCTTTAAAGGTTTATTAGCATGGTGTAGCGTTATATGTTACTTCAAATAATCGTAATGACAGATAGAACTTTGCTACCGAACAGTAACACTCCGCTAGTGCAGATGCAAGTAAGATCAGACTTCTACTCTGGAATCAGAAGATCCATTTTCATCCAGAACGCTTGAAATCGGAGGAAAAGCTTCCCCCTCGTCATGAAGAAACCTGGACTACATGGAAGGCACTGAACAGACTAAGAGCAGGCGTTGGAAGATCAAAGGACAATATGAAGAAATGGGGCCTTCTGAAGGGGGATGAGACCCTATGTGAATGCAGCATGGTACAAACAACAAGGCACCTTATTAATTGCCCTCTATGCCCTGTTAAACGCACAGAACTTGATCTGGCACAGATTAGTATCGGTGCTGTTAGCGTGGCCAAATTCTGGGCCGCTATTTTGTAAATAACTGTTTAATTTTATGTAATATTGTAATTTCATAATATATTTTATCTAATTTGCAATCTGTTATCTATATTGTGCTACTGACACGAATAAATAATAATGATTTCTTGTTAGTAAATATATTTTTCTCAGGCAAATTATTATTTCGTTCCGTAACGACTACGGATTCCGTCATCTTTCTCCTACTAAGACTTATTCCATGCAGTCTTTTTTTTTTCTTCCCGTAAAGAACGAATTAGGTTTCAGTTGTTTTTAAAACAATACTTGTTCCATCTCAACGTTCTTATACATGGCTTTTATAATTCTACGTCTTTTAAACTTAGATTGATCTGAGTTTCCGCGACATTTCTCATATATTTATACTGCCTGAAGTTGCCGTGCGCCATCTTGTCTGCCCCTCTTTCTTTCGTATTTGCGTCTAGATTGTAACATAATAGAACAGTACCTGTTTTCAGGCTGAATTTTTCTGAACGATCCAAATAATAACGTTTAAGGGTGGGAAATTATTTGACCGTCGGTCTATGAAACGTTAATACATTCATTAAATAAGATAATCCTGATTTATATTTTGCAATAAAAATACATAGTTGTATTCCATGCACCATACAGGACAGACTGTTACATTGCTGAAAACCGAGCAAGAGGCCACGCGGTTTTGAGTCACGTAGCTATCAGCTTGCAATCGGGAGATAGTGGGTTCGAGTCCCACTGTCGGCAGTCCTTAAGATAGTTTTCCGTGGTTTCCCATTTTCACACGAGGCAAATGCTGGGGCCATGGACGCTTCTTTCGCATTCCAAGCCATTTCCTATCCCATCGTCGCCACAAAACCTATCTGTGCCGGTGGGACGTAATTGTCTTTCTTTCTTTCTTAACCCGTTTTCCTTCCAGAGTTGGTTTTCCCTCGGACTCTGCGAGAAATCACACCTCTATCGCCTCAAGGGCAGTGTCCAGGGGCGTGAAATTTTGGGTCGGGAATACAACTGCGGATAAGCCCAGGTGGCCTCACCTGCTATGCTGAACAGGTGCCTTGTGGAGGAATGACAAGATTGGAAGGGATGAACAAGGAAGAGGGAAGGAAGCGGCCGTGGCCTTAAGTTAGGTACCATCCAAGCATTTGTCTAGGGGAGAACTGGGGGAACCACGAAAAAACACTTCTAGGATAGCTGAGGTAGGAATTGAACCCCCCTCTACTCAGTTGACCTCCCGAGGCTGAGTGAACCCCGTTCCAGTCCTCATACCACTTTTCAAATATCGTGGCGGAGCCGGGAATCCCCGGGCCTCCACGGACGAATGCTAATAACACTAACCACTACACTACAGAGGCGGACACAGCAGATAAAAAAAATGACCAAATATACTTTTTCTGTGTCTAAATATCAAATGCTGCTTACAGTTGGGAAATATGTCCCGAGACAGTTAAATTAATTTACTCATTGAATTTCCTCCGCGTATAAGGTGAACTGTCCCGGCATTCGCTTTAGTGAGAAGTATGGAAAACCACAGCAAGCCATACTGAGAATAGCCGAGGGTGGGACAAACGTACCGCCTCCCGAATGCAGGACTCAAGAGCCGCAGTAAAGCCGTGGTCATGTTAAGCCGAAGCCTACCCTGCTGGGTGAATGACGTTTTATATATTTCCTCTTGGGATAGTATAAGTTGTGCACGTGTTAGTATAATCGTAAGGTATCCATTTCACAAGGAATGTCAGATGGTTAATGGGAAGGAGGAAGTAACATTTTCCCCAGTACTAGAGTTCATGTTTGGCATAGCAGTGTGAGAAGAAAGTTCCAGCTCAGCGATACTGAGAATAAATCCCTTCCTTGCGCTCTGCGATCATAACATCCGGTTGGGTGAGTTTCCCTACCTTGACCACTTACTAACACGACTTTCACCAGACCAACGAGTGCCGTTTCCAGAAACAATGCGCTGGTGAGGTGCGGGGGTGCGTTATGAAATTTGGGCTCTTCACGTGGGAGAAATGAGAACAAGGAATAGGATCCGAGAGAAATTGAGAGCTAAATTAGGCGGCTGATGAAGAAATAAAGCTCATGAAAGTGAGTTTGAGCACGTGCAGGGAATAATTGTCAAGGACAAAGTCCGTATGAGGATTCCCGTCATGGTTTTGGCCATGTCATTCTTTGCTAATAGATGTACTAGATACTTGGACTTCGGTTTTGGTTGCTTTATTTAAGGTCTAAGGATATACATCCTGGGTACATTATACATGTTCCCAATTACTCGGGGTTGGTACTAATGTGCATCAAGACCATTTTATGGCTGGATGTCATTCCTGATACCAACCCTATGTAGAGGGATGCACCCACTATCGGGTGTTTTTGTTGTGGTTGTGTATTTAAATGAAGATGTTTATTAAGACGATCAGAAACATCCGACCGGGTGAGTTGGCCTTGCGGTTAGTGGCGCCCAACTGTGAGCTTGCATCCAGGAGATAGTGGGTTCCAACCTCACTGCCGGCTGCCCTAAAGATGGTTTTCCGCGGTTTACCTTAATTAAGAGCACAGCTGCTTCCTTCCCACTCCTAGCCTTTTCCTATGCCATCGTCTCCATAAGACCTATCTGTGTCGGTGCAACGTAAAGCAGTTTGAAAGAAAAAACACCATACACCCAGCCCTCGAGATAGAGGAATCAATTGATCAGAAATCGAACCTAAGACCTTTCCATTTTACAACAAAATGAGGTACCAGATTGATTCATGGGGGCAAAGGCGGTCAGTTATAAACATGTACAATACGAACTGTTCATCTTCATTATGGACTCTTATGACCTTCAGCGTTTAGTCTGCAAGTCTCTGTGAATTAACTAATAATAATAATAATAATCCTATTTGCTTTACGTCTCACTCACTAATCTTTTACGGTTTTCGGAGACGCCAAGGTGCCAGAATTCAATCCCGCAGGAGTTATTTTACGTGCCAGTAAATCTACCGACACGAGGCTGACGTATTTGAGCACCTTCAAATACCACCGGACTAAGCCAGGATCGAACCTGCCAAATTGGGGTCAGAAGGCCAGGGCCTAAACCGTTTGAGCCACTCAGCCCGGCTGTGAATTAACTAAGCGCTTCCATAATGCTCTATTTGCAATTAGCTCTGTGGCCTTGTTTAGTACCAAATCTCATACGTTAAACCATTACAATCTGAGCTAACAGTAATTAACTCTGCTTCTCTTATCCTCAATGGCTGACTCCATTATTCTTCTAGTTAGCCCATCTTCCTCCATTCGTCTCACATGACCTTGGTTTGAACGTACAGCTTCATCCTTCGAAGTTACCTCTAAGCAGACTTTTATCTCCTCTCTGAGAGTATTTCTCGCCAGCGTTTCCATATAAATTTTTACCACCCATAATACAAAATTACGAAAAAGATATCCTGAGTCAAACCAGCTATCACTGCCCTACGAGTATATAAACCTCACTTCTTGCTTACAGAACACAGTCGATCGCAACTGTGAACTCAATGCATTAGAATTGCTACATCTTGATTTGATATCACTAGGGACGGGAATTTGCCTATTTGCCTATTTTATTCCTGTGTTCAGAAACGTAGGCTTTTGGGATATAAATCCGTTTTAGGATCTTTTTAGCTATATTTCCTTGGTTTCATTGTGCCTATAAATGCCTATTTCAGGGGTTTGTGCCGATTTGGAGTATAATTGCCTATTTTATGATTTTGAGTATATTTTAAAACAGCCGATTTTCTTCCAGTGCATTATATTGTAGCTGGTGTGCTCGACAGAATTATCTTCTCGTTTCTCAATATCTGTTTACCCCACGAAGAAAAATGGGAATTTTCAGAATTCACCAGAAATAGTTCTAGGCAAATTTCCATCAGGAGAAACAAGGAAAACTTTGAACTCGAAGCCTATTTGCCTATTTTATTCCTGTGTTCAGAAACGTAGGCTTTTGGGGGTATAAATCCGTTTCAGGATCTTTTAGCTATATTTCGTTGGGTTTATTGTGCCTATAACCTCCAGCCTCCTAGAACCAGTCAGCGTAGAACAACGTTGTACAACCCATATGCCCTGTAGCTCCCTTTCGATACGAACTGTTGTACGCTAACGCTTTATGTTCAGAACGTGTTGTGATTTGTTGTGAAGTGGGAGAAGAAGAAGATAAAGTGTGTTTGCGGCAACGCCCAAATAAAAAGCGTCCAAGTCCTACTGGCTGAAGCAGTGGATCACAGGGGATCCCAATTTCACTACGGATCTCTCAAGCTTGCTGTAAGGAGGTAAGTTCGTTTGTTCCTTTTATGTTTTTTTGTGATTGAAAACTACGAAATGAAACAGCGTATGACTTTTAGTGCCGGGATATGTCCGAGGACTTTGGCTCGCCAGGTGCAGGTCTTATGATTTGACGTCCGTAGGCGACCTTAATTAACCAATTATGGTTAAAATTCCCGACCCTGCCGGGAATCGAACCCGGGACCCCTGTAATCAAAGGCCAGCACTCTAACCATTTAGCCATGGAGCCGGACATTGAGACCTATGATCGCATTTAATTGTAGCATATACAGTATAGGCCTATTGATTTACGTATTGTGGCAAGTTGTTTTGTTGCAATGCTGAATTAGTCGTGAACATTCAGTAATTTATACTGTAAATACTCATTAAATTACTGAACGATGAGTTAGAACGCCGGCAGCCCTGAAAACGGTTTTCCGTGGTTTCCAATTTTCACACCAGGCAAATGCTTGGGCTGTACCTTAATTACGGCCACGGCCGCTTCCCTTCCGCTCCTAGCCCTTTCCTGTCCCATCGTCGCCATAAGACCTACCTGTGTCGGTGCGACGTAAAGCAACTAGCAAAAAGGAAAAAACAAATAGAGATTTATAACTGAAATGCAATTTTTAAAACTCCCTTTAAACAATCGTGAATTATATTACTCTTCCGCTAAGCCTTTGCGAAACACAGGTTGCAGATCCAATGTAGCCCGGCTAGGACGATGCCACAGCGTGTTGTACAAGATTGCCAAGTCTATCTCTACAAGACCAGGCCAGCGAAAAGGCCGTTGGTCTGGAGTGGTGAGGTCAGGTTAGTAACCGTTGTGCTTGGGGGGGGGGGGGGGGAGAGCAAAGAGAGTCTGTGGGGCGTAAGCTCCCAGGTTAACAAGCCTCTAGCATCCCCTCTAGAGTCTTGCTAAATTGTGACAAAAATCAGGTTATGGGTGCATGTCACGACAATTTCAAATTACGCGGTTTTTAATTTTCAACGAGGGTGGCGGCCTTGTGGGCACACATGATGCAGGATCTATTGCTGGCAACAGAAAATAGTCTTCATGACAGCTGACCCAGCTGACCAAAGCCGACGAATGGAAACAAATAAAATGTTCACAAAACTGAAATTTATAGTGCTTTCACTTCGGCAGTCAGCTCGTCCTTTTAAGTTGGTGTAGTTTCAGTTTCCCTGTTTTACCAATAGAGGAGTTCGTTTAGGCGCTGAATTTTAAATGCGCGGCATTGAGGTGTACCACCCGGTACAATTATTATTATTCATCTATCGTGTGAGTAATGATGCTTTTTGTAGAATGGTTGGAAATTTCATATATTGCTTTAGCTGATGTGGTCTGCTGTCGTATAGCCTCTCAGTGTACGCTTTTAATATTGGTGAAGCATGCCTAGGGTGACCCATGTTTGTTTAAGATGATCAAAGAAACCTAGGTAACTAAAGAAAGTATATTCCAGTGAAAGTACGAATTCTGTTTGTGGATATTCAGTGTAAATTCTTGTTAAGTGCTGACAAGTGAGAACTGGCATTCCATTACTCATCATGCTGCATGAGTCAGTACTTGTAGAATAAAAGAAAGTTCCCGACGAGAATCACTTTTGAAACCAAGAATGGAATACGACCAGCAGAGGCATTCCTGAAAGCGTCGTGATGTTATCGAATGTAAGACCCGTGTAGGGCCCTCTACATGGAGTTGCTACATTTCAAAGTGGCAAGTAACTTTGATTTCTTTATCTTATAGTGCGAAAATGAAACAGCGTAGTCATTTGATGAATGAAAGAAGAGACCAAAGATATAAATAATAATATAAAAGTGTAAAGTATTTAATATAAGTTAATAATTAGTAAATTAGTATAAACTTACATTTCACAAGAACATCTCAATTCAAAATGCCATGTTTAACAGTTTCTTGTTCAACAAAACTGTTTCTTGTGATATTCTTTAGAATTCTCGTCGTAGTTGAAGTACAAAAGCAATTACTTATTATTGATAATTTGCTTTACGTCGCACCGATACAGACAGGTTTTATGGCGACGATGGGATAGGAAAGGTCTAGGAGTGGGAAAGAAGCGACCGTTGCCTTAATTAAGGTACAGCTCCAGCATTTGCCTTCGTAAAACTGGAAAAACACCGAAAGCCATTTTCAGGGCTGCCGACAGTGGAGTTCGAGCTCACTATCTCCCGAATGTAAACTGATAGCTACGTGACCCAAGCCACGCGGCTACTTATTTATTATTAAATCCAAACAATTTGGTTTTTTATCCTCCATTTTGTTGCTACTACTGAAAATATTATTTCCATATGTGCATCGAATGGAAATATGCTTAATTAAAATGTAATATTATTAAAAAGTTGGGAGATAGTGGGTTCGAACCCCACTGCCAGCAGCCCTGAGGATGGTTTTCTGTGGTTTCCCATTTTCACGCCAGGCAAATGCTGGGACTGCGCCTTAATTAAGGCTACGCCCACTTCCTTCCCACTCCTAGCCATTTCCAGTCCCATCGACACCATAAGACTTATCTGTGTCACTACGACGTAAAGTCAGTTGTAAAAAAAAGTGTTTATTTTTCTGAACCAATAAAACCCTCTGATATTTTATTTTGGAGAGCTACTTTTAGTTTTTCACCACTAAGTTCACTATTTCAACTACTTATGGATACTTTAAATCAATACTACGGTCGTAATACTGAAAGATAAGTTCTGACAGTTCTTAGAGGGAGGTCCGTTTACTGCCTGCGTGGATGGGAAGAAGGAAGTAGGGGGTATGTTTGCAATGGAAACGTGGGCGGGTCCACTGCGGTTGCTATAGAGATAAGCCTGCTGGCCGGCTCGTGTTGCTTGGAGTTGCCAAATCTCTCACTTGTGAGCGATCTGCACGAACAAGTGAGCCAGATGTGAGGGGATGGAGAAAGGAATGCAGAAATGTGACGAGACCGTGCAATGGCACGTGTAATGTTCCTCCCTCCAGCCTTATATGTCAGAATACTTCTTTCAAGATTACAGGTATAGCTTTTCTTCTATCTATAAAATATTTTGAAATTTTTTAAGAACATCGCTTCCTTTTCAAAACAGGTCGATGGTCTAGAGCGCGAGATTTTAAAATAGAGATTTTCTTTTGTCAGGTAGAAGGAACATACAAATTACGGGTTAATGAGCGCAGTGTGCGTGGAACCAAATGAGAAAACAGCCGTACATTTGTCAACCGTACATCTATAGTACTCCACGTTCTATGTTTTAGTAAGTAAGTAATATGTTTTATTTATCCTGGCAAAGTTAGGGATGTACTCCCTTTCTTACACTTAACCAGTCTTAACCTAGAACACTTAATAATAACTACTGATGACAATAATATGATAATATGGACAATAGTAACAGTAATACCATTAACAAAAGTAACCTCACTTTAAAAAAAAAATCATATCATCTATATAAAATAAATCGTACGTAAAGTGCAGAATATAATTATGAATAATGAGTACTAAGAGTATAATTATGAATAATGAGTACTAAGAATATAACTATGAATAATGAGTACTAAGAATATAATTATGAATAATGAGTACTAAGAATATCATTATGAATAATGAGTACTATAACAACTACTTTAGAAAAAGTTTAGAAAATATATACATTTCTACAGTACACCGAAATATCGCCTTCAGTTGAGAGGTGAAGAGAAGGATTAGTAAGAAGTAGAAGAAGAGGAAGAAGAAGAATATCTGTGAAAGGAAGAGGGAAATGATGATGAAGAGGCGGTAGGAGTAGGTGTTTTCAGGTCATAATTTGATGATTCATGCATGTTTACCTAGTATTTCGACACAGGCATGTTTAAAAGCTAAGCTGCTGGACATGCTTCTAACGTCCACTGGTAAGAGATTCCATTGTCGGGCTGCGGTAACGGTGAATGATTTCGTGTAGATTGCTGTTCTGTGTACAGGAAGGGATAAACACATGGTGCTGCAGGATCGGGTATTTTTGTTATGGTCTGTGGAGAGGAGCTTCATTCGATCACGGAGATAGGCTGGTTGAGAACTTTTAAGAATAGTATGTAAGAAGCAAAGAGTATGAAGTGTGCGTCGTTCTTGCAGGCGAAGCCACCCGAGCCGCGTGTAAGACGGTGTGACATGGTCAGCGTAACGAAGTCCACAGATAAATCTTACACAGGCATTCTGAGCGCACTGTAATTTCCTTCCCCAGTCTACTCCTAGGTTGTTGTAAACTATGTCGCAATAATCAAAATGAGGTAATGCGAGTGATTCAACAAGAATTTTCTTTAGTTTAAAAGGGAAAGTTAATTTGAATTTACTGAGACAGCGCAGCGTTCCGTATATTTTCCTACACACAGATATAGTTTGGGCAGACCAGGACAGATGTTCGTCAAATATTATGCCAAGATTTCTTACATTTTGGCTATACTGTATGGGAGTACCACTTATGGACAACTGTGGTAACGCTGTTCGATTGAGCTTGCAAAGTAATTTAGGGTAACCAATAATTATTGCCTGGGATTTTGATGGATTTAATTTTAAACCGTGATTTCTGGCCCATATATCTATGGTCATCAAGTCTTCATTCAAGTGACGTGTTTCTGAGTGTAGGTTTTCGGGTTTGCTGTGTATATAAATCTGTAGGTCATCAGCGTATAAGTGGTATTTACAGTGTTTTAATCCGGAAGATATGCCATTTATATACAAAGAGAAAAATAGGGGGCCCAGTACAGATCCTTGTTGTATTCCTACGTCGACCGTACGCCAATTTGAATATTCATTGTTGATAAGTACACACTGCTGGCGACCGGTGAGATAGGACCTGATCCACTGGAGTGCACTCGCGGAGAAATTTAAACTATTTAATTTGGATATAAGTATGTCCCTGTCAACAGTATCGAAAGCTTTACTAAAGTCCAATAACGCTAGAACTGTCAGTTGTTTGTTGTCCATAGCTTGCCTTATGTCATCAGTCACATGTGTTAATGCACTGCAGGTGCTGTGTTTCGGTCTAAAACCGGACTGGTGGATATCAAGAAGATTGTGTTGAATAAGATAGTCGGTAATTTGCTTGTGAACTATGAATTCTAAAGCTTTTGACAATATGCATAAGATGCTAATCGGCCGATAGTCACCGACGTCCTTCGCAAGTCTTATTTAGGAAGCGGGCGAACTATGGCCATTTTCCATATTTCCGGATAAGTCCCCTGTTGCAGTGAGTAATTAAAAATATTCACCAATGGATAAATGATGTGGTGGAGAATTTTCATGAGCATTTCATGGCCTATATTATCTACGCCCCTAGCCCTGGTCTTGATGCGTTTTATTGAGTCAATCACTTCTTGCGGTGTGACGTGACTGAAGTAAAATTGATCTCTCTGTGGAGATGGCGTATTATCATATGTATTAATAGTTTTCTCCTTTACGACACACTCTTACTCCATTTTGGGTTTGATAGCACCGTTATATACAATGGTATTTTTCCTCTTCCCGTGGACTGTTAAAATACTACATTACAGTATATTATTCCTTTACTGAAGGGATGGGAACATGTGTGTACCACCTCATCTAAAAGTTACTAGCGGAACTACTTTCTGATTCCTTGGTTTAATTCGGGGTTTTGTGTCCGTCTGGTGGCCATGATCGTTAAGGCGTCAATTCAATTTGGTCTGACACAGTAGTTAGCCGATTGGAAACCCGTCGGTGGAAGAAATGTGCACCATCAGAATGTTGGCCGGCAGGCTAGGACAGTTGGCCGTATACAATTTCTGATCAGTACAGTTCTACATGACTGCTGATGTCGTGAGCATAGTAACTGGATGTCCAGTTCTACGGGGTAGGTTTGGTGCCAAAAGTCTGTATTCAATTTATAAAAAAAAGACGCTGTTGATGGTGATTCGTCCGTCGGTTGGAGACGTTAAACCTTGAGCAGAACCTATGGTGTAATTCTAAGAGTATGCTACGTACCGATACCGCGTTCTAGGCAATAGTTATATTTTTAAAAGGGTGCCATTTTTAATCCCTTCAAAATATTTTATAGTCAGAAGAAAAGCTATACTCGTAATATGGAAAGAAGTATTCTGACAGACAGAACTGGAGGGAGGAGCATTACACGTTTCATTGCACGGTGTTGTCACATTTCCGCATTCCTTTCCCCTTCCCCTACATCATCATCATCATCATCATAATCACACCCAGACGCGTAGTTCACCCATTGACGTCAAACAGAAAGACCTGCACTAGACCTCTCCAGAAACCACACGCGATCAATCAATCAATCAATCAATCAATCAATCAATCAATCAATCAATCAATCAATCAATCAATCAATCAATCAATCAATCAATCAATCAATCAATCAATCAATCAATCAATCAATCAATCAATCAATCAATCAATCAATCAATCCAAAAACACGCATAACAAACACAATTTGGCTTCATTTGCTGCAAAGATGTGTCATGTAATTTTTAGTGCACTTAACGTTATGTGTTCAACTCTTCTACATTTTAAAAGACATCACAATGCCGAAATTTTTATAAGAAATGAGATTTCTCTAGATGTCAGTAAATCTAATGTCATGAAGTCTCAGATATTTGAGCATCGTAAATTTCAAGCAACTGTGCTGTACTCCAACACTACATCTTAGATTTTTTTTTACAGTCTGTTTTGGTTTGCACCGACACAGATACGTCTTATGGCGGCGATGGGATAGGAAAGGGCTAGAAGTGGGAAGGAAGCTCCCGTGACCTTATGTAAGGTACAGCCCCAGCATTTGTCTGGTGTGAAAATGGGAAACCACAGAAAACCATCTTCAGGGCTGCCGACAGTGGGGTTTGAACCCACTATCTCCCGAATGCAAGCTAATAGCTACGTGACCCAAACCGCACAGCCACTTGTTCGGTCTTAGAAGAATAATGTTTCGCCCAACGCCACTATGTAATTGGTCAAAATGATAATGATTTTTGAAGTATACAGCCGGACAGAGTAGTTCACACGATGTAGCGCTGACCTCCTGAACTCAAGTAGAAGGTTTCGATCCCGGCTTCGTCCGGTGGTATTTGAAGGTCCTCAAATAGGTCAGTCTCTTATCGGTAGATTCACCGGGCACTTAAAAGAACTCTTACTGGTCATACTTCCGGCCCTTCGATAGCGAAAAACCCTTAAAAATATGTATTAGGTCGTAAAACAAATCAAATAATCATTATTGAAGAACACAAGTTACTAAGTAACAACTAAATGAGTTCTGTAGGGAGATTCATGTAAACCTTTACAAATTTAATGAGTTATAATTTTCCTCTGGAAGCTAGTGTAAACATGATATTGCGTTTAATTATCTCACTGGCTTCGGGAGAATCTACCAGTGCCATGTGCTGTTAAATATTATTCTTACGAATAAAACTCCATCTGTTTCACTACTCTAATTTGTTCAGGATGGCCTAATAAATGCACACACAAATATTTTAACACAATTTTTTTTAACTTGTTATGAATGGCCACAATAATTACAAGTCCATTTACAAATCTCTCTAACTTATGGCACAGCAAGGGCCCAGCCCGTTCCTTTACCCGGGACACTAATCCATACTTTCACTTTCCCGCAAGTCCAGTCACCTCCTACAGCCACTGTGCGTATACAGCTGGATTTGGACACAGTGCCCCTGGCTGGCTATACAACACATGACGACTGTTCGTCGGTTCGACTCCAATGATAGTAGTCCAGTACTTCGCACAGTCCTATGCAGTGAACAATTGAACAGCTCAACAGTATTCAACAGCAGGACGATACTCACAACGGCGAACATAAACACATGTTCAGTGATCCTCGCTGGCTCACGGCGATCCTCAGTCCACAGAAATACACGGACACACAGTACAATATTTCGGTCTGTCGTCTTCATCTGCACACTGGTCTCTCCGACACCACAACAGCTCCTGGTTCAGACCTCGGTGGGACACTAGCGACAGCCAGCACCTCTGTCGCCCTCAGCCCATTCACCGAACCCCAACTCACTGAGTCTCACACTGATTCCCCCACGGAGTCCAACTCTGACTGATTGTCCGCGGCTAGGCTCCCTTTTTGTAGCTCGCGTGATTTGATCCAGAAATTTCACGATGTCACTACAGGCAGAACATTCCCGTTGAATCTCCAAGGAACTCACAGGTAAGCCGGCCGATGAGAACAATACACGGAAAGGCCGGTCTCACCCCACAGGCCGGCTGGGAGATTCCATGTCGTCTGAGTCACCAGCCCCTTCCTGGAAGTACCGAAAGGAGCTACCACGGGGCTGGCGCGTAACATTATTATTGTTGGCATTATTAGTTAGTTCTTAGTCTCTTGCTTTTGCAGCCATACCATAAACAAGCAGTACTCTCTTCTGCAGAGTGTTAACGTGGACTTACGTTCTTCGACAAAGGATACATAGAAAGAAAAAGATAAAATAAAAAGTACATGAAAATCTGTAAAATAATGTTCATGTAATAGCGCTTAAATATGTGCTAAATATGTGACGTCACATGCATACTCTGTTATGAGATGGCGCTGTGTTGTCTTGCGCGCTCAGTTGGAGTTGAGCTGTCGTTGTTGTCAGTTGTATGTATGTATCAATCATCATGATGGCCGTTTTTAATATAGACATGCAAAGAAATGAAAATGCATTTGATTTTCTCAAACGTTACTTTAAATTGAATGTTGTGTCCAGCAACCATCCCAGCAATTTGGGCAATTAATTTATTGATCTTATGTTTATATAATAAAAATCTTCCGGGCTATTATGGCGTGGTCCACTCCTCTCGTTTCTTCCAGACGTTTCGACTACTGCTGCGGTAGTCATCTTCTGTGGCGTCATGTGGCTACGCTCTCCTGTATCCTACTGGCGACTGCAGACTGATTTTTATATAGATTGTAGATAATTCTTCGTTCTTGGTATCTGATCTCAATCACCTTCAGAATCTTAAATAGCTTGGTCCACTTTACAAAGGTGAAAAATGACAGTATCCTCCTAGTTCAATACAATAAATATTCCGTTATTAGACGGAGTAAACAAATTCAAAAATTCCTTCCATATATTTGTCAGAATTTCCATAACACAAACAAACCCCACCTCCATCTCTCCAACTCACCACCACTCCCCCCCCCCCCGCCTCCTCACACCAGCCCTGGACCACCCCTTCCCCCTCCGCTCCTTCCATCCTAGCAAACACAGTCGAACCAACAATAGACTCGATCACGCGAACGAGACCGTTACTTTGAGAGGCCAGGCCATTTGAGAGGACAACCACCAGCTAAACACCGTACGTTTAAGCTTTCCTCTCACCCATTCTACATTTTTTACTTATCACCCCACGTTTCTCACACAACCTCATTTTTCCATTACAGATTAGAGCTTCATTGACGGTTTCCGCTAGATCACTTACAGTTTACTAGCATCTGTCTTCTGCCTAACACAGCTTCTCAATTTTATATCGCGGCCTTTCCGACCCTTTATAATAAGGCAAGACACCAGCCAACATTATGAAACAATAATCAAGAAAGGGACCGCTAGGTTGAGAAGATTTTGAGAATGCTGTTACTTCTAAAGCCTTAAATTTCATTGGTGTTTTTTCCTTGTCACAGGCTTTTCGCCTGCACATCACATCAGGCTTGGTTTCTCAAAATGTTTGCTCCCGCTCCCCTCCTGACCAATTTAATGTGATGGGTTTCTACAAGGATGATTTTCGACAGTGATTTCAACCTGTTTGTTATTGTTACCAAACAATATTTTATAAACTATGAGGTCCACAACCTCACCATGTGCTACTATTGTTCATTTCCGTCTGCACCATTTGTTTTTTCATTCCTTTGTTTTCTTAGGTTAACACAGTTTTTAGTTTCAATTATATTTTAAATTAACACCTTTTCACTGAATTTTGTCGCAGTGGGTTGCTTTTTGCTCTGCATATGATGTAAATATTGTATATTTGTGCTAATTTTATTTCTGTCTAGGCTCTCTTTTGTTTGTTTTTCATTTGCTCCTTCATTATGTTTTTTAGCATTTTTGCAACTTTTATTACGTAAATTATTTCAAATCTCCCCTCATTTTTCACTGAAGATGGCTCTAACGAGACGAAACACGTTTGAATTTGTTTACTCCGTCTGAACTGTACTGAACTAGGAGGATACTGTCATTTTTCACCTTTGTAAAGTGAAAACCGTCAATACGGAATGATTCTAATATCTTGTAATAGCTTGGTCCAATCAACATTATCGAATGCCTTTTCTAGATCTGCGAATGCCATGTACATTTATTATCCACATAATATTTATCTTTAATTTTTAATAAGTAAGTTTACGAAATCCTCATAACCCTAAGGCCGCTATAATAGTGACGTACTATCGCCATGAATTAAACTTGTGAATACAAACTTGAAGATATATTTCTTGATTGAGACGCAAAGGATATTTGGAAGAGAATTCGAGGTGAGCGATATTCCAACCAGGCCAACGATTTTATCGATGGTAAGAATGATGGAGACAACCGGCTCGCTTCTCAGCGAGTGTATAAAACACTCACCAAAGAAATCATTAGTATACAAGCATACACCGCGGTCACATGCTGAACACCGCGAGGTCTGTGCGAATGAAATCGGAAACATTCACGAGGATACTCTTCGGAGAATGCAACAGAATATAAAGCTACGAGTACGGTTTCACCATTTACTCTGAGAAATCTCACACAGTTAATCTGTAATTCACAGCAGATTGCATACTTTTTCTGCTTTTGGTTGAAAAGTTTTAAGCCACTAAAATTGTAAATGTTTTTATGGTCCGTCCTGTACTTCGGTGCAGGGTAATTTCAACTGTTCTTGCGAAGCTAGACATGCAATTTATTTTTTGCTTGTGGCTTTACGTCGCACCGACACAGATAGGTCTTATGGCGACGATGGGATAGGATAGGTCTAGGAGTTGGAAGGAAGTGGCCGTGGCCTTCATTAAAGTACAGCCCCAGCATTTGCCTGGTGTGAAAATGGGGAAACCACGGTAAACCATCTTCAGGGCTGCCGACAGTGCGATTCGAACCCACTATCTCCCGGATGCAAGCTCACAGCCGCCTGCCCCTGACCGCACGACCAACATGCAATTTAAAAAAATGCTGATCAATAAATTAATTTCTGTACAATCCCTGACTTAAAAGGAAACTCTGAAATATACGAATAAAATCTTTGTAATTTCTAATAATCATACGACACAACGAAATTACACTGCCGGGAAAAATGCAACATCCTCAAGGACTGTGTTCCTTGCCACCGGAGTATAATATGCGCATAATGAGGGGCTGTTATGTTAGTGATTCGTTTGTCAGGAACATCGACGGTCAGATGGCGCTTGGGAGGCCTCTCCATGCGCACTCTGTTTTGATTCTGCAGGCAATAACTGTGCTGAGGTTAGAGGTGAACAGCATTTACAACATTGATTTTAGGGTACAACCATGCCCCACTGACGAGTACGTGCTCCTGGTGAATAACTGGAGCCATTTGAACGGGATCGCTGGATGCTGCATGGAAGTGTCGATGGATTGCTGCACATTTTGCGCATAGTGTCACTGCTTTCAGCAGTGGTCTATGGAACATTCCCAAACCCGTAGACCAGGCTCCGGTCGCCCACGTAGTTCAGACGCACGTCAAGATCGACGCATTGTGCGAACAGTGGTGGCCGACCGAAACATCATCCAGGAACGAAATCCGGTCACATGTTGCACCTATTGTGTCAACAACGACCACTGGGAAGTATCTGCTTGCAGCAGGATTACGATCACGTGTGCCTCAGGCCAGGCTGCCACTGACACCACGACACTGGCAAGCACGGCTAATCTGGTGTCGTGAAAGAGTCGACTGGAGAGGGGAATGGCGCTCTGTGGGAGCTGAAATTATGTGTACTATTTAGATTTGAGTAAGGATTCTTTTATTATAATGTTGATTAGTCATTATTGTTATAGGTTGATCGAATATTATATCATGATCAATTATTAGTATTCTTTTTTATTTATTGTCTTCAGTGACGAGAGTAGGGGGTGTCTGTATGCAAGCAATGGACGTACACGTTTATGGCGTAGACCTGGTCAGTGGCCTATTCTAGAGTAGATTGGCCTACGACACCCAGGTCCCACTCGTAGTCTCACTTGGTGTGTGATGGTAACGTAACCAGTGTCCGTACATTGCACAGGTTGTTGGATCCGTGCTACTGCCATTTCTTCGACAAGAAGGCAATGTGCTTTTTCGGCAGTAAAATGCACGTCCACATACGACATGATGTACAACAACTGCCCTGGCCGGCAAGATCACAGAATCTCTCGCCAATTGAGCACATATGGGACATGACAAAACAGACTTACGCGTTCCCCAGAGCCTGCGAAAATCATTGCCGAATTGCATCAAAAGGTGCTACAAGATGCTTGGGGCAACCTATCGCATCGATTGCATGCACGAATACAAAACCGCATTGCCGCCTGAGGGGGATACACTGTGTATTGATATGACTGTTTCGGCACCCTTTACTATGACGTGTGTTTCATATGATCTGAATTTGTAGTCATATACTCCTGCAATGATGAACTATCTGTCACATCGCCTGTGAATTAAATGACCTTGTCCTTGAGTATGTTTCATGATTTTTCTCCGGAAGCGTATGTCCTGATCCAACAGTACAGCAGTTAGATACAGTGTTTACAGTACACTGTATTTTCTGGTATAGGCTACGCGGAGAAGGCCAAAATCTTTTAACGTGTGATCCACTTCAGACAGTGAACATCTTTCGCGATCTACAAAAACCAAACCAAACCCCATGGCACTACAGCCCTTCAAAGACCTTGGCCTACCAAGCGACCGCTGCTTAACACGAAGGCCTGCAGCTTACGAGGTGTCGTGTGGTCAGCACGACGAATCCTCTCGTCCGTTATCCTTGGCTTTCTAGACCGGGACCGCTATCTCACTGTCAGATAGCTCCTCAATTCTAATCACGTAGGCTGAATATACCTCAAACCAGCCCTCAGGTCCCTGACCTAGCCGAGAATCTAACCCGGGGCCGCCGGGTAAGAGAAAGACACGCTACTCCTACACCACGGGGCCGGCTTTCACGATCTACCATAGTTTGTTTATTAATATTGCAATAGTGACTGTAGTAATTTTTATCAAGATCAAATTTCATCCCGGATATATTTCCGTAAGCATATGCTAAGAACGTAAGTATGCGTATTATGCACTTATAAATACATAATTAAGGTAATTTATTAACCCTACAACGCATCATGATACATACCATTTAACTGCGTAAAATTCAAATTCTAAGACCCTTATTGCTCTTAATGCGCATTGTAACTTCTCTGATACATTCTTCGTGTCAATATAGTTCATGCTTTTTGTCACCAGAATGCAGGTCGAATACAATACATATCCTCGCGGGTTAGTTGCCAAGGAAACAATAGAATGTGAGCTGTATTCCTGAGAATTGTGACATTATGATGTTATGAATAATTTATTTTACTCAACACAAAATTGCGTATTTCAATTTCAGATGGTTCCTAGGTATATTTTTTATACATGAAGAGTTTCACCCTAATAGTGTCTCGTAGTATTGATATATCATGTCATAGCTATTCGCTACAATGCTCGTGAATGACAATTGGTCGGGTATAAACAGGATCGCACGTACAGCTAGCAAACTGAGATGAAATTGAAGATGGATATTACACTAAAATGGAAATTGCAACACCATGAAGGCATTGGTCGTTTGTGTTGATTTTCAAGATATGGAACGATGCCATGTAGGTATGTAAACGATCAAAGTTTCCGACCCATAGGATTGTTGCTATAGGTCTCCCCACGTGATTGGTCGCGGAGGAATCAACTCTAGTATACGGACTCTAGTGTAGCGTAGTTGATTGCAGTCTGTGCAGTGAAGTGTTCCCCGTCAAACATGCCTCGACGGCAGAGAAGAGCACGCTATCAACAACTGTCGCCGTTTGTGAGGGCTCGGATAATTGGGCTGTGTGAGACTGGATTATCGCTAAGGACTGTCGCTGCACGTGTTGGCCGACAGGCATCTACGGTACAACGTGTATGGCAGCAGAGGTCAAATGAAGGTACCCACACTCGTAGACCTGGCACAGGCCCAGCGCGACAGACAACTGTGAGAGAGGATCGCCACATCATTCGGATGGCCCGGATGGAACTCCGTGTAACAGCAGCGCAAATTCGAGCAGCTGTAGCACCCCACGTTACACAACAAACAGTTGATAATCGCCTGCGTGTAGCTGGCTTACGAGCCCGTGTCCCTGCAGAAGGTGTTCCATTGACCCCACAACAGCGACGTGTAAGGCTGGCCTGGTGTCGAGAAAGATCGACGTGGGTCGACGAATGGTATAGGGTCGTCTTTAGTGATGAATCGCGCTTCTGTCCTGCCCGCAGTGATCGCCGGAATCGTGTGCGCCGACGTACCGGGGAGAAGGGCCACCCAGATCTTATTGTGAAGAGGCACACAGGGCAACACCAAGCATTATGGTCTGGGGAGCTATTGGCTTTAATGTGAAATCACAATTAGTGCTTGTTGAGGGCACTATGACTGCTCGACAGTACGTTGATAGGGTACTCAATCCAGTGGTTGTCCCTATGATGGCGAACATTGCTAATGGGATGTTTCAGCAGGACAATGCCAGGGTTCACACTGCACGCATCTCCATAGAAGCTCTACACAACATCACAACCTTAGAATGGCCCGCCAGATCCCCGGACCTCAGTCCTATTGAGCATGCGTGGGACATGATGTGTCGACAACTGGCCAACCGTCCTCAGCCACCCATAACTCTGTAACAACTGACTCGTGCAGTGCAGCAAGCATGGGCCACAATTCCTCAGGAAGCGATCCAGGGCCTTATTGACTCCATGCCTCGACGAATTCATCAATGTATTGCAGCTCATGGTGGATACATCCTGTATTGATTGTTGTCCAAACTTGCGGTCAGAGCGACATGAAAGTGTAATCATCGAATCACAACCGAACACTCGTTCTGCATGTTCAACTGCAGAAATATAGCACCACTCCTTCTGGGTGTTGCAATTTCCATTTTCTTTAGTAGTATTTAGGACTGAGAGAAGTATCGTGTGATGATGAAGTGTTCGATATTCAACAGGAATTGCAGGAACTCAAAATGAGGACAGTTTACCATGTTCGTCTGGCAGTTTATTTTCGGGAGTGTGTGTGCAGGGTAAAAAGCGAAAGCAAAGCAAAGCAACCTCCGTACAGGCCATGAAGGCCCTTGGAGGGGTGGAAGGTAAAGGCTTCCACTATCCGTAACCTCGGCACTTGATGGGGTAGAGTGGTTAGCCCTACGCCCGGCCGCCTTTGCCCCCAGGAATTAACCTGGTACTCATTTTTGGTGTAGGCTGAGTGAACCTCAGGGCCTTGTGCACCTCCGGAAGTGGAAATCTCGTTTCTTAAATTTTACGACTTCCTGACGGGGATTCGAATCCACGTCCTTCCGGGCGAACCGAGCACGCCTTTACCGCCTCGGCCAGGCCGCCCCTGTGTGTGCAGGGTGGTACAGAATTATCATGTGATTTTGAAGAAAATACAGTAGATAGGGTTGAACCGGGTTCTATAGTGCATCAGTGTAACGGAGGTTTCGTGCCTGATGTAAACTGCTCAAATGAACATAACCTTGATCCTCAGGAAACTTCAGAAGACACGCATCAAGGACTGAATAGTGAGAAATCCAAATATATAGACCGTTCAAAGGTGGAGTGGAGGAAAGATAATTTACATGTTGATGGCGATACAATGACATTTCAGGCCAAGCCATCATCTTCATAACTCATGAATCTCGAAACATCAACCTCTCATTTTTTCGGTATTTTATTTCTGATGACATTGTGGAGATGATTTTTTTAGCATCTAATTTGTTTTTTGCGCAGAAAGATCCCAACAAACCAGCTAATTTGACTAAAGAAAACAGTATGAAATACATAGGAATTTGCCTGTACTCATCACTTGTTCATGTTCCAAATGTACTTGGGAACATGCATAATTTTCAATTTTTTTTTTTTTTGAAAAGTACACCAATGAAATAGTACATAAACGTATTACATTGTGATAAGTTGCCTTGTTTTCTACCCTTTAAAAATATTTAAAAGTGCCTTTCCGCAAGGCGAGTGAAACGGCCTCTGACGTAAGCGATGTGCTGTGACGTCACGATCCAGTACCGCATGCAGCTCTACCAGCCATTGTGCATTAGCCGTTACTAAAAGCCGATTGTTTATTATTCGTGATCGTGAATAACTTCAAAATGACAGAAGAAAGGTCCAAAACAGCACCGTCAGACAATCTACCGAGTGTAGATGTCATCATTCTTGAAAAATAGTGACTATTGTGGCCGCAGAAATTCGCGGGTAAAAAGCAAGTTTGCAAGTGGCAATTTTTTATATATGTGCAATGTACTGTCACTCATAGTATTAGGATAACAACGAACCTGGATAGAAATCACATCACTTTCAACGTTTCCTTCTAGACTGATTCCCATATTAAAGAATAACATTACATTTTCGGGCTTTCAGCATTAGTAAAGTAAGAAATCGGATTTCAGCACTAATATAAATATATAGGGAGGTTATAGTACTAGTCCACCTCTGTGGTGTAGTGGTTAGTGTGATTAGTTGCCACCCCCCGAGGCCCGGTTTCGATTCCCGTCTCTGCCATGAAAGTTGAAAACAAATAGTAGGAGGGCTGGAACGGGGTCTACCCAGCCTCGGGAGGTCAACTGAAATGAAATGCATGGCTTTTAGAGCCGGGATATCCCAGGACGGGTTCGGCTCGCCAGGTGCAGGTCTTTCTATTTGACACCCGTAGGCGACCTGCGCGTCGTGATGAGGATGAAATGATGATGAAGACAACACATACACCCAGCCCCCGTGCCATTGGAATTAACCAATTAAGGTTAAAATCCCCGACTCGGCCGGGAATCGAACCCGGGACCCTCTGAACCGAAGGCCAGTACGCTGACCGTTCAGCCAACGAGTCGGACAGGGAGGTCAACTTAGTAGAGGGGTTTCGAATCCCACCTCAACCATCGTCGAAGTGGTTTTTCGTATTTTCCCACTTCTCCTCCAGGCACCTAAGGCCACGGCCGTTTCCTCCCCTCTTCCTTGTCTATCCCTTCCGATCTTCCCATCCTCCAACAAGGCCCCTGTTGAGCAAAGCAGGTGAGGCCGCCTGGGCGAGGTAATGGCCCTCGTCACCAGTTGTATCACCATACCCAAAGTCTCACTGCCCTTGAAGCGGTAGAGGTGAAATCCTACGCTGAGTCCGAGGGAAAAACCAACCCTGAAGGATAAACTGATTAAGAAAGAAAAAAGAAGGAAAGAAAGAAAGATCATAGTACTATAGGTCTATAATCTATCATTCCCGAACAAATATATATTTATGGTTGGGGCAACTGGCCTACCCACTTCCGGGGCCCATGAAAGAGAAACATTAAATATCTTGGTGGAGGGAAAAAGTCAAACATGATAAAGATAAATATGACTTCATCTAGTTTTCGCAAGTCGGGCTGAGTGGTTCAGACGGTTGAGGTGCTGGCCTTCTGACCCCAACTTGGCAGGTTTAATCCTGGTTCACTCCGGTGCTAGTTGAAGTGCTCAAATACGTCAGCCTCGTGTCGGTAGATTTACTGGCACATAAAAGAACTCCTGCAGGACTAAATTCCTGCACATCGGCGTCTCCGAAAACCGTAGAAGTAGTTAGTGAGGCGTAGAGCCAGTAACATTAAATACATTTGGCTTTTAACAAGCTGAGCATATCACCCAATAAAAGTCTCTTGGTGACATTTTTGTCGTTCAATACAGGAATGTCTATGGGTGCTGTGACTCTTACCTTTTTTCTTTTCTATTTGCTTTACGTCGCACCGTCACAGATAGGTCTCATGGTGACGATAGGACAGGAAAGGCCTAGGAATGGGAAGGAAGCGGCCGTGGCCTTAATTAAGGTGCAGCCCCAGCATTTGCCTGGTGTGAAAATGGGAAACCACGGAAAACCATCTTCAGGGCTGCCGACAGTGGGGTTCGAATCCACTATCTCCCGGATGCGAGTTTACAGCTGCGCGCTCCTAACCGCACGGCCAACTCGCCCGGTATTTTTACCCTTCGGTTTATTGACTTGGCTTGTATAACCTAAAACTTAGGCTAAGTTGGATAATATTTTAAACACCATCATCACTATTTTCACCTGTGTGCAATTATGCTATTTATTTCATTAATATTATGATAATTATTATAATTGAGCATTGTTAATTTATAAGACCCCAACAGACAAGCATTGGCTTTGTGTAGAGATATACATTTGTTAAATTCACGTTGTTTTCTTTCATGATGTTCACGCCTATTTTTGTTATATTATAGAGTATTCAGCTATAGCGTAAATTTCTTTACAAATGTGAGCTCTTCAAAAAAGACATAAATAACTGACGCATGCCAAGATAAATTGGTATAATTAGAGCTGTCAATATGGTTCATAACCCCTTTGATTTATTACCATGACATGGATCACCCAAAACATAGGTTTATTACTTTCATATTCCAAGATGTATTTGAAACATTTAATTAAAGCACCATACATTAAAATTTAAAGTTTTACCACTAGAACAGCTGATAAGGAAAAGTGATTGAAAATTCAAACAAATTCAACTTACGTTAAAATGATCTTAAAAAAATAAACTGTAGACTTTTCCAATATATCACCAGCATTTCTCCGGCTCGCCAAAATCCATTTCCCCCTAGTTTTAGCGTCTTTGGAACATTATTATAAAGAATTTGTTTGGGATGGTATGCGATGTGCTATTGGACATCGGAACTATACACCATTTATAAGTTTTCTGCCTCAGTGTCTGCGCAGGATTAATTTTAAGTCTAAAATATACCACTCAGATTATTATCTAATGTATAGACCTCGAATTTAACTGTACTAGACACTAACATAGAGCAGAAACACGCAAAGTGTATCCTGCTTCTCACAGCACACTATGTGTTAACTTATTTCGTCTGCTAACTCAGTCAACCTGTACGATGACGTCAGACCAATGAGATCGCGTACTTGCGTGACGTGACATTTTCGTACTTTAATTTAGATTTTTATCATGTTTGGAGTTATTATTTGTACATTCTGATCACATTTTTGAATTCTGCATGAAGATTTGAACCAGATTAGCATATTTTTAATTAAAACCCCGGATCATGCATGTTCCCTATTTCTGTAGCATCCATTTAGGCGTCGACAGAATTAGGGATTGCATGAGTCAGAGACAGATTGAAAAAATTCACAAATACAGACATTTCAACAATAATGATAAAATGATATCAAAAAATGATCCAGAGCATGCTCGTTTACATAAAATGGGACCTTTTATTGAACACCTGAACAAAACAAGTTCAGTCCTGTTCCATTCGAGCGAGATTTGTGTGTGGATGAACAACTGTGTGCAACAAAGGCCAGAAGTTACATGAAGCAGTACCTCCCATTGAAACCTCACAAGTGGGGTTATAAGATATATATTCTCAGTGATGTGTCTGGTTACTGCTATAAGTTTGAAATCTTTTCTGGTCAGGAGAATAACGAAAAGTTTCGCCTGCAAACCGAACCACACCTTGGAGCAAGTGCAAATGTCCTAGTCCGTCACATGTGAGATGTTCCTCCAGATGGGAATCACACAGTCTATTTTGACTATTACTATACCAGCATTGAACTGATGTTGTTTCTGGCAAAGAAGGGAATTCATTCTCTTGGGACAGCAAGACGAAACAGAGTTCCAAATTGCAGACTACACTCAGGCAAAGAACTCAACAAACTTGAACGTGGATTCAGCACTGAATATGTCACAAAAGTCGACAAAGTTGAACTCACATCAGTGATATGGAAAGAAAATAAATCTGCGTTAATCATATCAACATTTTTCGGCAGTCTTCCTTTGTCTTTTGTTGAGAGGTATGACAGGAAGACGAAGAAAACTGTAAGAGTACAATATCCTGCCCTGATAAAAGTTTATAACCGACATATGGGTAGCGTGGACAAGTTAGACAGCTTGATTGGACGGTATAAAATCATCGTGAGGACCAGAGAATGGTACATCACACTGTTCTACCACTTAGTTGATTTTACGGTAGTCATTGCCTGGCTCCCGTACAAGAGAGTTTGTAAGGAGAAGAATATTTCTGAAGTGCTGCGTTTGGCTGACTTCGAAGCTGAAATTCCGTTCTGCCTCTGCAACTACGGGCAATCGAGTGAACGGAGGAGGGGTCGTCGTTCCCTAGTTGAGGTGGGAATTGAAGAGAAGAAGAGTGGTCCAGCAGCATGTTCCATCTGATGACAGAAATGATAATGTTGCCCACTGGCCATCATATGAAGACACACGACAGAGGTGTAAAATGCCGAACTGCAAGAGCTTCTCGTACATCAACTGTTCCAAATGTGTTGTTCATGTCTATCTCAGCAAAAACAACAACTGTTTTAAGAAATTTAATTGTTATAACAGCTATTGTAAGACCAGAGTGACTGAATTGGTTGGTGATGTGTGAAAAGTGCATTGTATCAGATAAGCTACAAACTGAAAATTTGAAATATTTCTTGTGTTTTTGAACATAGATTTGTACAGTGTTTAACATTCATGTCTAATGTGTAAAATATCTTTTAAGAATAATATAAAAAAGTGAGAATTGTAGGGGTAATATCATTCATGAATTTTAACGAGCAAAAATTGTATGCATACTAATTTATTTATTTGTTATTTATTTATATACAGTTGCGTGTATTTCGTCGTAATATTATTGTCAATGCATCATTAGTAAGCTAAATTTTGTTTCAGTTAAGTACTTTAAGCCGGCTCCGCGGTATAGGGGTAGCGTTACTGCCTGTTACCCGGACAGGTCAGGGATTTTTACCTGTTTCTGAGGGATGGTTCGAGATCCATTCAGCTTACAGGAGCTATCTGAAAGTGAGATAGCGGCCGCGATCTAGAAAACCAAGAATAACGACCCAGAAGATTCGTCGTGCTGACCACACGACACCTCGTACTCTGCAGGCCTTCGGGCTGAGAAGTGGTCGCTTGGTAGACCATGGCCCTTCGGGGCTGTTGCGCCATGGGGGTTTGGTTTATTTAAATACTTTTAATTATGAAAGATATTTTTTCACAAACATTTTACTTTGAAGTTGAGGCAAGCAATTGTTCTGAAAGTTGAGAATAAAAGATGATATGTAGTTGGTAAACTACAAATTAAGGCAGGACAGGACTTTATATGTTCATTGGTCAATAATAATGTTATTGGCTTCACGTCTCACTAATTGCTTTTACGGTTTTTGGAGACGCTGACGTGCCGGAATTTAGTCCCACAGGAGTTCTTTCAGGTGCTAGTAAATCTACCGACACGAGGCTGGAGTATTTGAGCACCTTCAAATACCACCGGACTGAGCCAGAATCGAACCTGCCAAGTTGGGGTCAGAAGGCCAGCGCCTAAACCGTCTGAGCCACTCAGCCCGGCGTGTTCATTGGTCAAACACGCTCTATATTTTGATTGGATATTTTCATTTGAAAAAAAAGTCTGGTTCGCAAAGGTAAGTAAAAGCACATATTGCTGTCAAGAGAAGAGCATCGGAAGTCAAAGAAGGATATTATTTTGTCTTAATGTAGAAGGGACCAGCAATTATTTTCACACACTTGCTTTTAATTATTTTTCCTCAGAAATAAATATTACGTTCTACCCAATGGGCATTCGTGACCAACTCATCGACCGTGATCGATTATTTGGCCAGCCCTGGGCTAGAGAAAGTGTGTTACTTTCCTAGATATGTCTTAACCTCATCCTTGGCTTTGGCAATATGAAGGTAACCGAGGTATGAGCGTATCAACTAATCAGTCACCCAGGTGGCATATTCCGTATATGTTTGTTTCCTAGTCTTTCCTTAAATAATTGCAAAAAAGAAAAAATGGAAATTTATCGACCGTCTCCCTTGGTAAATTATTCCAATCCCTAACTCTCCTTCCTACAAAGGAATATTTGGCCCAACTTGTCTTTTTGAATTTCAACTTTATCTTCGTATTGTAACCATTCTCCTTTTAAAAAAGAAAGCAATTCCTTGATGATTGATGTGAAGATGTTTCACTGGATTTGTAAGCGCACCTTCTGGCTCCGTAAGGAAGACAACGAGGAACTACCTCACCCTCATTTTCATAGGGCATCGCTTTAAGTGAAGCCTAAATCATCTATGATAGCCGCTGATAGAACCAGTCCTTGGGCTGAGGAATCTATATTCACTAAACAGAATCTAGATGTAAATATCACTAGAAACTAGAGGAAAGCAATGGTGAACTATCCCATCCTGTCTAGTACACCTCATTATTGTGCCGCCACTGGCTTTTGCGGTTTCCCCAACCGCATAACCATTGGGTGTGCTGTTCGAGGTTTCAACGAGTCTCGGGGATGAAGATTTAACAAACAGAATTTCTGAATAGCTCATGAATGGAGCCAGTCCATTGCCTTTAGTAACCAGACTTCACTTGCACGAACGTTTCCAAGCTCGGTGAACAATACAAGCTAGGAGATTAGTTTCCTACCCAAGATTGTAGCTTGAAATATGTGACTAAGGCTGGTGTTAGACGATCAAAGAAATGTGTCAAAGATCTCTTATAAAATATTTTGTGCAAGTTAACTTTTATAAAAGATTATAACATACTGCCATTGCACCATTACACTACATACAATATTTTAATCATGTTGTTGTTGGAGTCTTCAGTCCATAGACTGGTTTGATGCAGCTCTCCATGCCACCCTATGCTGTGCTAACCTTTTCATTTCTACGTAACTACTGCATCCTACATATGCTCTAATCTGCTTGTCGTATTCATGCCTTGGTCTACCTCTACCGTTCTTACCATCTATACTTCCTTCAAAAACCAACTGAACAAGCCTTGGGTGTCTTAAGATGTATCCTATCATTCTATCTCTTCTTCTCGTCAAATTTAGCCAAATCGGTCTTCTCTCGCCAATTCGATTCAGTATCTCTTCATTTGTGATTCGATCTATCCATTTCACCTTCAGCATTCTTCTGTAACCCCACATTTCAAAAGCTTCTATTCTCTTTCTTTCTGAGCTAGTTATCGTCCATGTTTCACTTCCATACAATGCTACGCTCCACACGAAAGTCTTCAAAAACATCTTTCTAATTCCTATATCAATGTTTGAAGTGAGCAAATATCTTTTCTTAAGAAAGCTCTTCCTTGCTTGTGCTAATCTGCATTTTATGTCCTCGTTACTTCTGCCATCGTTAGTTATTTTACTACCCAAGTAACAATATTCATCTACTACCTTTAAGACTTCATTTCCTAATTTAATATTTCCTACATCACCTGCCTTCATTCGACTGCACTCCATTACTTTTGTTTTGGACTGATTTATTTTCATCTTGTACTCCTTACTCCAAGACTTTGAATCATAGTTCAGAAAAAATGGGTCAAGGACAGTTGTGCGCATGTTTGACTACTATTTATACTTTTACTTGTATTGTTAATGACAGAAATTCTCATAAAATATACCGGTATGTTTTATATTAAACCATAACAGGAGAGCACACCACAAGTTCTACATCTGTCTGTTTGTCCATACTACGAGTTTAGGTTATCCCACGTGGCTTATCAGAAAAATGAAAAGGTTGCTTATAATAGAAATATAAGAAATATAATTTATAATTTAAACATCATATTCAATTTCAGGTTTTCAGGAAAATACTGGTTACGTAATCCACTAAATTTCATTTTCACGTCTAAAACTATGCATCCTTCCTCTATAGTATTTATCCCCTACGCTATATTTAAATACACTTGCTGTCCTAAATTTCTATTTTTATATTCTTGGTGTCTTGTGTTGTTCTCGGAAACAAGCAGATTTGCTGTAGCGACATTCCAACTAATCTTACGATCAGCCATTTTGGATTTTGAAAGTCAAATATTTCGCAATAGATAACACAATCAAAGACAGTTGTCATGCTCATACCAATTATCAAAGAAATTTTATAAAGGACATTTTATAAAGTATTTCTCCATTACACTGTCATATATTTTACAGAAGGTCTTTGACAAATGTAATGTCTCGCATCCTCGAACCTTAGGACATAAATATTTAACGCAAAATATTTTCCAGTCCTCATTTTTTGGACTAATGCAATGTTTAGTGTTGGGCCTTTCTCTCTGCAAATGGTTGTGCTCCGTCGCTCGAGCTGATGCCTCAAGATGATAAAGATATTTAGACCAAGGGAGGGTAAAGGACTGGCGCGACTGTGAATTGGCCCGGACGTAATGGTCTTCAGGTGCTACAGAATGTGGTCGCCCGCGGTGTTAACGGTGTGCCCTCACTTTCCCCGCACCTCCCGCGATGATCACCTGCTCCATTGGCTACAAAACAAGACGAGCTACTCAGTGCTCCGTCAGCTGGCAGCCACACTGGACCAGTGGATCACTCCCGATCCACATCACTTCTTCAACTCTACTGTGCCACTTCTTCGTCCGTGTAGCCAACTGCTTCCATACAAACGCGCCGGAACACTCACTGCTGCTATCTGGTGAATCTTCTGTGTAATCTGAAGTCTTCAAAGTTTCGTTAAAAAAATAAAGAAAGAACAGGAAGTTGGTCGACTGTGCCGCAAATATTTATCAATTTTAATTCGCATATCTGGTGAACATTTTTAAGAAATCTGCAGAAAAGTGTTATACCATAATCATTAACATCCAAACAGTGAACAGACGGTTATTATGTATTACATATATCTTCAAAATAGCAAAGTTTCTTTCCTAAATAATTTTCCTTGGGTTCAACAGCCGCTAAGGATTCTATTTTAAACAGTGAAAACTTCTGCCTGAGAAAAGTACTTAAAGAAAATTTAGGCTACCTCTGAAAACTCTTGAGGTGAATACCTCCCGAAAATCTCTTAAACTGATTATTTTTACCCTACTGGGATTCCGATATCGCAATGTCAGACTGCAAAATGTTTTAGAGCAAATATTAATTGCACCTCTAGTGTTTCTGTGTCAATGTTTCCCGTTATTATTTCTTGAGTGTTAATGTCATGAATTACAATTCGAAAGCATTCCTCATGGATATACGAAAGAATAACAATAATTTAATAGAATGTCCCTATATAATTGAGCATAGACAATGAATTTATATAGTGAATAGTTCCTTTTATCAACCAGGCACTGTTCCAGAGCTAGCACGCGACTGTATCCTGAATTGAGGAGATTACCTTCTACACCTCGTTATATTGGATGTAAAGAATCTTACTCTACTTTCACCTTTCATTTCGGTTCCATTAGCAGATGAGTTTGTCACAACAAATTAGAAACACTTTCTATGAATGTCCTATTAACCCTGAAGGTGGCGCTTCGTAACAAAAAAGAAAGGTTTCAGTAACAATATCGTTACTTTCTTCATAAAGTCAGCGAATTTACTTTTCTTTATCGTAATGGAGCATAAGTTTTAATTAATCTTGTATGTGATAGCAAAATTATTCTAAGCTCTGCTTCATATACTTTGAGAATTAGACTTGATTTTCCTTAGGAATTATTCTTTAATGTACAGGAGCTAAATATTTACATAGACCTACATCAATCCCATACACTGCATATTTACATTTGTCATCACTTTTACGAAATTAGTTTGCTCTTTATTGTGGCTTTGCATTACGCGATGCGTATGTTAGAACAAATCCTCGAGTAAATTAAACACACAGTAAAATGTTTTTGTATTTATTATAGAAAATAAGACTAAGACAAGAGAAATTGTTTTCAAGATAATTGTTTTAAACCCACGAGGTGGGCCGAGTGAAAATCAACCTAAATTCCTGCCACAGGTCACTGAATACATTTCTCTCGTTGAATGTGTGAAGTAGGTGGACTAAGACGTCACGCACTAACCGATAACACGAAAGTAAAGGATACCTCAGTGATTTGAAAGGTTTCCTGTGTACATCAGTGCTGCAACTACAGCTCAACAACCTCAAGGACAAAAGCTGCTGGAAGCACGTCAGTCAACATGGTCATGACCAGGTAAGGGGATTTCCATTTATTTGAATTGAAACGCATGAAAGAATACATTGTATATATAATGTCCGTTTCCAAGGCTGAATGGTTAGCGGGATCCAAGGGTTCCCGGTTTAGATTATGATTATGATTATGATTATTATTATTATTATTATTATTATTATTATTGTATCTAATGCCAATAAGAGAAAAAAGCCATTAAGGGCAGAATTTTAATAATATATAGGCCTATATATATTTTGTATAGGGGTAAGGAATCACATCATATAGGCACACCTTGAAATTAGATATAACTTGTAAGGGGCGACTGAAATGGGAATCCCCAGGCCTCTCAACTTGGTAACGTGGGTTGGTAACTACGCGTCCCCTAGCTGAGTATGTCATTGCTTACACATTTTTTTAAATGCCATTTATTCGGGGCGTCGATCTAAGATGATCTTTTGCTCCTACACCATATGTTGTGAACCTGCGTGTATTTGGAAATGGCGAAAGTGTAAATTGTTGAATTAAGGACGACACAAACACCCAGTCCCCAGGCCAGGAATATTAATCATTTGAAATTTAAAACCCCTGATACGGCCGGGAATCGAACCCGGGGCCATCGTGTGACAGGCGGACGCGTTGCCTCCCCCCACCTACACCGCGGGGCCGGACTTGCTTACACTTGTATCACTTTCTTACTTTCAGCTATTCTGTCAAACCTCATGTGGTCTACTCTCGTTCTTTTCCGAACGTAATGGTGTTAGATTTGTGAGACCTAGAGAGTCTTTCATTTTCGTTTTCGTGACCCTTTCTTTAACCGATACCTTCATTTTGGGAATGACAGATCTCTTCCTGTCAGACCATTCCTAACACCTAGATTTTCCTCAAAAACTAACCGAACAAGTCCTGAGTGCGTTAAAATGTGTCCATCGTCGCCATAAGACCTATCTGTGTCGGTTCGACGTAAAGCCCATAGCGAAAAAAAAAAAAAAATGTGTCCTGTCTTCTTTTATCTTCTTCTCGTCAAATTTAGCCAAATCGTTCTCTTCTCATCAATTCGATTCGGTATTTCTTCATTCGTCCGCCTCTGTGGTGTAGTGGTTAGTGTGATTAGCTGCCACCCCCGGAGGCCCGGGTTCGATTCCCGGCTCTGCCACGAAATTTGAAAAGTGGTACGAGGGCTGGAACGGGATCCACTCAGCCTCGGGAGGTCAACTGAGTAGAGGTGGGTTCGATTCCCACCTCAGCCATCCTGCAAGTGCTTTTCCGTGGTTTCCCACTTCTCCTCCAGGCAAATGCCGGGATGGTACTTAACTTAAGGCCATGGCCGCTTCCTCCCCTCGTCCTTGCCTCTCCCTTCCAATCTTCCCATCCCTCCACAAGGACCCTATTCAGCATAGCAGGTGATGCCGCCTGGGCGAGGTACTGGTCATTCTCTCCAGTTGTATCCCCCGACCAAGAGTCTGAAGCTCCAGGACACTGCGCTTGAGGTGGTAGAGGTGGGATCCCTCGCTGAGTCTACCCATTTCACCCTCGGCATTCTTCTAAAGTACGACATTTAAAAAAAATTATAATATTATCTTTCTTTCTGAGCTAGTTGTTGCCCAAGTTCCACTTCCATAACATGTCATGCTTCAAACGAAGCCCTACTACAACCCAGAGCTATAAAATTCTAATTTCACCGGGCGAGTTGGCTGTGCGGTTTGGGGCGCGCATCTGTGAGCTCACGTCCGGGAGATAGTAGGTTCGAACCCCACTGTTGGCACCCCTGAAGATGGTTTTCCGTCGTTTCCCATTTGCACACCAGGCAAATGCTGGGGCTGTACATGAATTAAGGCCACGGCCACTTCCCCTTCCCATTCCTAGGCCTTTCCAGTCCCATCGCCGCCATAAGACCTATCTGTGTAGGTGCGACGTAAAGCAACTTGTAAAAAAATAAAAAAAATAAAAAAAAATCTAATTCAAACCACAAAACTGGTGATAATTGTTTAACACGATTACATATCAAAACAGTGCGCTACCTGGTATCATTTTTAACAATCTCACCATAGCTTCTTCTTCTACCTGACTTAATTTTATTTATGTGACAACGCATACAAATTCTTCCACCTCATTATTTATGATACTTTTTAAAAATCAGCTTCAGTGTTCTTAATAATATAGTTGAAATGAGTATTGTGCAATTCCATACCCAGGTGGTAAAATCCCCTCTACTGCAGGCTGGAAAATGACATTGTTCGGAAATCCATTGTTCGAGATACTGTACGTCACTGAAAGTGTCTACATTTAGAAAGATTTCTCGGAGCAGTAAACACAATAATTCTAGGTTATGCAGTTATAGACCCTATAAGTGCAAATGTTATTAGCCAGGTTTTGCAGATAAGATGTACGAGGATTACAATCAAAAAATTTTCCTGTCCTCGAAAATTAATCAGTCAGCGAACATATCCACAATTGTATGGGTTTTGATATTGAGGGCGTGACAGTATTGAAACACCGGATGTCATGAGATCTCCACTGCTAAATAAATAACACTTAGTGAGGTTAGTAGTAGAGGAGGTCGCCGCCTGCCGTTGGCTGTAGAAGATCGACCTATCTCAAGTTAACAACCAGCTTAGAGTACCTGGTGCTGTTCTATACCGCCATGTGTTACGTCGCCTGCCTGGTAGCTATGATCGTTAAGGCGCTGAGTCACTACGGTTTGACACCGTGGTAAGCCGGTTCGAGTCCAATTAATGGAAAACAAAAAAATCGCCATCAGAACCTTTGCCGGCAGGATAGGAGAGGTGGTGTTATAAACTCACTATATATCTTGCTAGAATTTTACCATAAATGGTTCAGGGAAGTATGAAAGAATCTTGAGCGGCCTGAATTAAATCGGAAAGTCATCCTAAATCGAATAAATTATAGATCAATGTTCGACAGCTTCAGAGGCTTACATGACGAACAGAAATTGAAAAGGGGTGGATAGAGGAAAGAAGGCAGGTTGCCAAAGAAGGAATGACTGGGTGAGTTGGCCGTGCGGTTAGGGGCGCGCAGCTATGAGCTTGTATCTGGCAGATAGTGGGTTCGAACCCCACTGTCGGCAGCCCTGAAGATGGTTTTCTGTGGTTTCCCATTTTCACATCAGGCAAATGCTGGGGCTGTACCTTAATTAAGGCCACGGCCGCTTCCTTTTCACTCCTAGCCATTTCCTATCCCATGGAGGTAGGTCGCCATAAGACCTATTTGTTTCGGTGCGACGTAAAGCAACCAGAAAAAAGGAATGCCAATATTTTGGGCTTCAAAGAAGGCTTCCAATAATGTGTGATTGTTGATTATCATGGTCTTAAATGGGCGTAAATGAATATAATAATAATTCTTCGTGTGAATTTATGTCATGCAATGAAATATGATATTTTTCACCCCAACTTAAGGGACTAAATAACCATCTGTGTTTAGAAAATACGAATTATTTTATGAGGAATCTAAGTTATATTCCTTCAAGGGCTGTATCGAGGACTGCATGGTTGAGGCGACAAAGGCTTGCTCAATTACAACACATCCTACGTTTATAATCTAAATTATGTGATGGCATGCCTCATGGATGAAGAGAATTAAGCGTTCAACGGGATAATATACTGCTTCATAAACATCGTCGCGCTGTACGGAGTCAATGATAGTGTACGCCATTTTATCACCTTTCAAAACGTTCATAATCTGTTGGCTGATGACATTAACTTATTGTGACATTAACTTATTCGCAAAAAAAAAAAAAAAGCCTTTGCTGGCGAGATGTAGTGTTTACCGTGGACTATGTCTTCTGGTATGGGCCATATCAAATTTTTTACTTTCATTGGCCTGTCCCAGTCTCATCCTTGGCTTTGACAATGTGAAAGTGACTGAGGTATGAGTGATGCTAGTAATAACATTGCTTATGCAGCCAGTCCCTGTTATGAAGGGTGTGAAAATATCGCTCATAGGGTCGGTTGGTGCATGTATTTCAGTGGGCTTGGCAGACTGATATGTAATAGCAACTGCTGGCTCGGTGAGGAAAGCAACGGGAAACTAACTCACTCCTCGTTTCCCTAGTACGGCTCTTCAGTGACGCCTAGGCTATTTACGACAGCTGTCGGCGGAGCTTCAGAGGATCAAACCAGCCATCGGGCTGAATACCCAACATACACACATTCGCAAAAAAGAAAACAATTCGAATTTTCATTTGGATGAAAAGAAGAATCAAATACAGGTTATAAAATATTTTTTGAAATCTGTTGTTTTGAAACCTCAATAATGCTATTTTGACCTGGTTCTCCTTTGTGAACTTTTAGAACCCCCTCACTGTGTTTGGGCAGGGATCGGGAATAGGCTAGATATCAGTTCTTCTGGTAATGAAATCTGAAGTCTTTTGAAGTGGATCAAAACTTCTGCAGCAAAATCTTTTGTCATTTTCAATTTCCTGTAATTTATATGTAGCCTAAATTTCTGACTTTTTTTCCTAAGCAAATACTATTCACTTTGTTGCAACTACTAGTATTTTTACCACTTCAATTAAACTCAAAACGGAATTCTTGTATTTACTTTTAAACGTCGTAGATTTTTCAATAATAGCCAGTCACCAGTCTATAATGTTTTGACCCATGCAATATGGCGTCCACGCGTGTCCGTTGGCTTCTACTCTGGCAGCACTGTGTTCTATCTTACAGTATTATGTGCGACACGAAAGGTTTTGCTAAAATGTCAACGGGCACATAATTCGACTTCAGTGAGCGAATGGCTTCCAGTACGTGTCACTATCCCTATGTTATTCTGTGCTCGTTTGCAACCACCTACAACGAAGCTTCAACCACCCTCACTTCCCTAATTGAGGGTGTCGGCAAGATCATATCTCTACCATGGAAATACCTAGAACGAAGCATCTATGATCAAAAATGGTCATATTATGACTTCGCGGTTTGAGCGGCAAGAATCCTATCTTGTGCTTATAGATTAAGGTAGCTAGAACCGTTGTGTACGCCAGAGTGGTGGAAATGATTTTTCACTGAACAGTTCACACATGCTAGTCATCAACAGGGCTATGATTCTGATGACATGTCATCTTTAAATTGGTTCACAACAGATTTTGCTAACTTGTACAGAAATCATGATCGTAGTTCCCACATTGTAGAAATTCTAATTTATTAAGTCATTTTTTGTCGGTTTTTCCCTTGGACTCAGCGAGGGATCCCACCTCTATCACCTCAAGGGCAGTGTCCTGGAGCTTCAGACTCTGGGTGGGGGATACAACTGGGAAGGATGACCAGTACCTCGCCCAGGCAGCCTCACCTGCTATGCTGAACAGGGGCCTTGTGGGGGGATGGGAAGTTGGGAAGGGATAGACAAGGAAGAGGGAAGGTAGCGGCCGTGGCCTAAGTTAGGTAGCATCCTGGCATTTGCCTGGAGGAGAAGTGGGAAACCACGGAAAACCACTTCCAGGATGGCTGAGGAGGGAATCGAACCACTTTTCAAATTTCGTGACAGAGCCGGGAATCGAACCCGGGCCTCTGGGGGCGGCAGCTAATCACACTAACCACTACACCACGGAGGCGTTGTCATTTTTTGCCATTTAAAATTTTACGTCATTTTCTAAAATTATACGTCATTGTTTGGTCATTGTATCGAATTTATTAGGCTATTTTTTTACTTTTTGAGTCATTTTCTTACATGTCTGAGGATTTTGAGGAATTTATGCGTGTGACATTGGATATTATCGCAACTTTAAGTGAGGATGAATACGGGGACCTAAAATATTCACAACGCTTTGTCAATCTGGGGACTAAAGAAACTTTGTCATCATCATCATCATCATCATCATCATCATCTGTTTACCCTCCAGGTTCGGCTTTTCCCTCGGACTCAGCGAGGGATCCCACCTCTACCGCCACAAGGGCAGTGTCCTGGAGCTTCAGACACTTGGTCGGTGATACAACTGGGAAGTATGACCAGTACCTCGCCCAGGCGGCCTCACCTGCTATGGTGGACAGGGGCCTTGTAGGAGGATGGGAAGATTGGAAGGGATAGGCAAGGATGAGGGAAGGAAGCGGCCGTGGCCTTAAGTTAGGTACCATCCCGGCATTCGCCTGGAGGTGAAGTGGGAAACCACGGAAAATCACTTCGAGGATGGCTGAGGTGGGAATCGAACCCACCTCTACTCAGGTGACCTCCCGAGGCTGAGTGGACCCCGTTCCAGCCCTCGTACCACTTTTCAAATTTCGTGGCAGAGCCGGGAATCGAACCCGGACCTCCGGGGGTGGCAGCTAATCACGCTAACCACTACACCACAGAGGCGGCCGTAGAAACTTTGTTCACCACTTATTTCTTGGAAGTGTCCTCCAAAGACACCTCCAATTAGAGAAGTCTCCCTCGTGAACAGTCAAGATTTCCTTCTGAAGACGCGGATCAAAGTTCTCTGCGAAACGTAAAGAATTTCACCTCGTTTTCTTGACATAACAAAAGTCCAAAAGCTTATTATAATGTCTATAACATAAATATAGGCTATGAAATCTCAATTAGTAAATTGACTGCAACATTTCATTTAAAATTTATGTCATTTTTAAAAGTCTTCGGATAATTTTATTGGATTTTTGCCGTCATTTTATATATCATCATCATCATCATCATCTGTTTACCCTCCAGGTTCGGTTATTCCCTCGGACTTAGCGAGGGATCCCACCTCTACCGCCTCAAGGGCAGTGTTCTGGAGCTTCAGACTCTTGGTCGGGGGATACAACTGGGGAGTATGACCAGTACCTCGCCCAGGCGGCCTCACCTGCTATGCTGAACAGGGGCCTTGTGGAGGGATGGGAAGATTGGAAGGGATAGGCAAGGAAGAGGGAAGGAAGCAGCCGTGGCCTTAAGTTAGGTACCATCCCGGCATTCGCCTGGAGGAGAAGTGGGAAACCACGGAAAACCACTTCCAGGATGGCTGAGGTGGGAATCGAACCCACCTCTACTCAGTTGACCTCCCGAGGCTGAGTGGACCCCGTTCCAGCCCTTATACCACTTTTCAAAAATTTCGTGGCAGAGCCGGGAATCGAACCCGGACCTCCGGGGGTGGCAGCTAATCACGCTAACCACTACACCACAGAGGCGGACCATTTGATATATCACTTTTTAAATATCTTACGTCATCAAAATCCTGGTCCTGGTCATCATTGTATTGTATTTGTAACCTATATCTGGTGCCCATTTCTGCCTTCAAAACGTTCTCATTTTCTTACTGTAGCTATGAAACACATCCGGAATAGGGATAATGTAGATAGATAATTTTGACAGGTCATTAAATTGTTACGTGTAAAGGACTGGGAGAGTTAAAATAGTTTTAAAATTTTTCATACCGTGCGAGTTGGCCGTGCGGTTAGGGACGCGCAACAGTGAGCTCGCATCCGGGAGATAGTAGGTTCGAATCCCACTTTCGGCAGCCCTGAAGATGGTTTTCCGTGGTTTCCCATTTTCATATCAGGAAAATGCTGGGGCTGTACCTTAATTAAGGTCACGGCCTTTCCTATCCCATCGTCGCCATAAGACCTATATTTTGTGTCGTGCGACGTAAAGAAAATTTTAGTAAAAAAAGGGAAAAAGTAATTATCTTTTAACATGCACTTTTTAAAATCACGTACAACTGAATAGGTCGCTTGAGAGAGGAACTAAGACACCTTTTTACTCATTTTTAAAGGAAAGGGAAAAACTTTATTTCTGTGGAAGTGCTACCCTTGTGTCTTCCTTGTTTTGTCCACTTAAAATACTTTCCTCCGTCAAGATGACCAACAGAAAAAAGGTGTGGAACAAGATTTTCGATGTAGCATTTTAAAAGAATGGACTGAATTCCTTCTTCTACTCACTAGCCATTTTCAAGCAATGTTGTTGCCATCTCCTTCTTCTACCCAATGACTGCTCCTGTGCCCTGAACTGAACTAAAGGAAGTTATTTCAACTTCTACCTTGAAGTAGGGTAGGCAGGCCGTCAACTGAACGAGGTAATCTCCGGCCATATTTTGGAGTTTTGAGAGATTGGATTTAATTTCTGAATGGTATGCTAGCACACACGTGGAGGAAAATATTTGACTTCTGGCGCAGAGATCATCCCAACACCACCCAAACATATTACAATCACTAGAGTACTTTTACTGACGTCGGGTATAGTTAAAATATATTTTGCCTATTCTTTGGCATTTTGAATATTTTAAAAAGAAAGAGAATAGTAATTAATTATAGTAAATTATAAACATCGATAATAATGGTAATAGTGATATTAATTTCGGACATCCATATTTTCTTTCTTGAGGTTACAGAGTGATTTTAATATTTTAACAATGTTAATTGTTTGATTGTTAGAAATAACGTGCCAACGATAAGCCGTGCCACTGCCTTCGTGATGTACAGGCCGTACTGTACCTCCGATCACGTCACACAAAGAGGCGAACTGTTTCCTCCGTCCGACCCGTGTAATGCAAGGACATGATGCGTCTGTACCTTTTATAATTATGAAATATTTACAAATGTTGTATTAATATTACAGGTGAGCTCACTAATCGCATCATAATTCGTAAGTCAGGTCTATGTAATTTTAGGAGAAGTAGGTTTGAAGTACGATCTACGCGGTCAAAGCTTCAGTGTTTTACTCGTCAATGTACCCAACAAATAATTATTATGCATTAATGAAAATATGGAGACAACAAACGTGCAATAATAAACTTTACTTCCATACCTCTAAATGGCCATAAATGCAGTAGCTTTCTTGGTTCTTTTGTTGTTGTGGACACTTCTGGCACTATCCAACGAGGACTTTCTTGAGACCCTTTCTTCTATGCAAACATTTGTATAATCTTTTGTTTAAGAATAGGCCATGCTTTACCAAATATTAATGCACTGATCAGCCAGATCTATTAGTTACTTCCCACATTCAGAGAAACTGCCGTGTAATGGTTTCTACTCGCATTTATTATTATTATTATTATTATTATTATTATTATTATTATTATTATTATTATTATTATTATTATTATTATTATTATTATTATTATTATTATTATGTTTGTGTCGTCAATCAATAGACTGGTTTGATGAAACTCACCATCCCACCCTATCCTGTGCAAACCTTTTCATACCTAAGTGACTGCCACATCCTTCATCTACTTTCATCTGTTTATCATATTCACACCTTGGTCTATCCCTGCCGATTTTACCTCGTACACTTCCCTCAAAAACCAACTGAACAAATCCTGAGTGTCTTAAGTTGTGTCCCATCATTCTATCTCAAATTTCACCGAATCGTTCTCCTCTCGCCCATTTCAATACAGTAGCTCTTTATTCGTAATTCGATCTATCCATCTCACCTTCAGCCTTCTTCTGTGACACCACATTTCCAAAGCTTGTATTCTCTTCCTTTCTTAGCTAGTTATCGTCCATGTTTCACTTCCATACAATGACGAAAGTCTTCAAAAACTTTTTTCTAATTCCCATATCCATATTCGAAGTGAGCAAATTTCTTTTCTTAAAAAAGTCCTTCCTTTCTTGTGCTAGTCTACATTTTACAGTATGTCCTCCTTACTTCTGCCATCGTTAGGTTTTCTCCTACCCAAGTAACAATATCAAATACAGTAGAGACAATACGCGACACTTCCGGATTTAGAATTGTTAAAATGGGAGACAAGTCGCAAGTGGCGCTCCTAGTGGCTTGACCTGAAAATTCGCGCTCAATTCAAATATCAATGGAAATGTACATACGGAAATGGATAAATAAATTACGTATAGAAAGAAAGTGTTAATAAGATATTAACTTCAAAGTTGCTAAAGCAATTCTGGATAAATGGATGAAGAATTATTTAACAGGTTATTATTTAAAGAATGAAAATAGACATAAAATTAAGATGTGAAATGGACTACTGTGAAAGGCCTTGATCTTTTATTTATGCATTACTTTTTTAGCTTTAGAATTCCTGCTTGAACGTTCACGGCTAGATTTTTCTTTTTTTTATCATTTAAAAGCATTGTATCATCATATTAAAACACTTGTCAACAAAAATATCGGCACATTTCTTACACACATGATTCAATGAATTTACATTTAAGAGCTGGACAATTTTCCTTTTAACTTGAAGCCTACTAACAGAAAGAAAATCTATAAATTTAGCCTCAAAAACATTCAAACTTTCCCTATAAGCAATACTTGCCATAATGCCATTACATTAGGGTAAAGCAAATTTGCATCATCATATTGTTTCAACAAAATATGTACATTTCTTAAATCACCCATATTTTCTTCAGTGCTTGACAACGCATTACGGCATTTCAAATGAGGTAACTTGGAACACAACTAGCCACACTCATATGCATATGTATTTTCTTGAATTAAAACAAACTCACAGATCACACCTACAACAACACATCGGTATTGAAGGTTAACTGCTGCACTATACAATAAAATATGCGTATTTTATTTTAAGCCAGTTAAAATATGGGTCGAGCAGGTCAGAAGATTATGAAGTACTATAAAATTATCTTTGTCACTGGAAGAATATATATGCAAACACAATATTACTTACATTTTCTTGTCACGAGAGAAACGGAAGTAAGACCGCGCATTCTTCTCTACTTCATAGTTACTGCAGCCAAACACAGCACATACCTTTCCCCTCATGTTGAGAGGAGATATCAAGGAATGATACACGCTACTATTTAATTATGTTAACTCACTGAAAACGCATAAATAACACCAAAAACTTCACACACAAATACACGTGCTCTTATGACAGAATCAGTAGTTCTCAGGTCAATCCGCTAGAGAGAGCTCTAATAGCTGTCCCTCGATATCTCGCTGAGTGTCGCGTATTGTCTCTACTGTATTTGACAATATTCGTCTACCTCTTTTAAAACTTCATTTCCTAATCCAATGTTTTCTGGGTTACCTAAGTTCTCTCGACTGCACTCCATCACCTTAGTTTTGGATTTGTGTATTTTAATCCTGTACTTCTTCAAGACTATGTCCATACCAATCAGCATTTTTTTCCAGATCTTCTGCAGACTCCGATAAAACAACAATAAAATCAGAATGTTTTACCCAGGAGGAAGCCAACAGCAGTACACCATTCATTCATACAGATGTCCTCGGGAGTCAGTTACGGCTGTAGTTTCCCGTTGCTTTTGTTAGAGTAAGCTAACTTGACTCATGCTCTTAAACAGAAAACTGTAAAAAGCAATGATTTATTGTTAACAGAGCACCACACACAATTAACAACCAGGTATAAACAAACCCAAATAAACATACATTCCACAAGGAGGTTATACAAACTTCAAAGGAGCAAAGACAGAATGTAAAGTTTGGTCACTCTTCGGAGTCGTTTTGATGTAGATGGAGCCACGGTTAGTAGACTAGACGGTAGGGGTCATCAGTTGGGGGCGCAGTAGCAGGCCACTCCTCCTGACGTTACGCGGTCCCCAAGTTCAACAACATGTTACTGTGAAACCCGCTACATCATATCGATATAGATATAATTATATCAGATATTCTTTCTTTCTTTCTTAACCTGCTTACCCTCCAGGGCTGGTTTTTCCCTCGGATTTAGCGAGGGATCCCACCTCTACCGCCTTAAGGGCAGTGTCCTAGAGTGTGAGACATTGGGTCGGGGGATACAACTGGGAAGAATGACCAGTACCTCATCCAGGCGGCCTCACCTGCTATGCTGAGCAGGGGCCTTGGTGCGGGATGGGAAGATTGGAAGGGAGAGACAAAGAAGAGGGAAGGAAGCGGCCGTGGCCTTAAGTTAGGTACCATCCCGGCATTTGCCCGGAGGAGAAATGGGAAACCACGGAAAATCACTTCCAGAATGGCTGAGGTGGGAATCGAACCCACCTCCACTCAGTTGACCTCCCGAGGCTTAGTGGACCCCGTTCCAGCCCTCGTACCACATTTCAAATTTCGTGGCAGAATGGGGAATCGAACCCGGGCCTCCGGGGGTGGCAGCTAATCACACTAACCACTACACCACAGAGGCGGACTATATAAGATATTTACAAGGAAATTTCAAATTCCTACCGGTACACAATTTAACTTTCTAGTGACAGAACTCACAAGCAGAGAAAAAATATAATTGATATTCATCCCATGGAACCGACTTATTAACAGTTATCTCCTTTCTAGTGCCAACGGCAGTAGCCGTGTTGAAACACCGGATCCCATGAGATCTCCGAATTTAAGCAACATTGGGCGTGGTCAAGATTTGGATGGGTTGCCACGCGCTGTTGGTGGTGGTAAGGGAGTGGAGGAGCAGAAAGGAAATGGCCACCCTACCGTACGTAAACTCCGGCTCAGGCACACCTCTGCGGAGGTTCGGACCTGCCTTCGGGCAGAATACACTCTTACCTTACCCTTCTTTCTAGTATGGTTATTAATTAAAAGAGAATAGGGATCGATTTCTAAGCTAATAATATGAATATACTTTAACATAATCCAGTTAGTCCGCCTCTGTGGGGTGTAGTGGTTAGCGTGATTAGCTGCCACCCCCGGAGGCCCGGGTTCGATTCCCGGTTCTGCCACGTAATTTGAAACGTGGTACGAGGGCTGGAACGGGGTGCACTCAGCCTCGGGAGGTCAACTGAGAAGAGGTGGCTTCGTTTCCCACCTCAGCCATCCTGGAAGTGGTTTTCCGTTGTTTCCCACTTCTCCTCCAGGCGAATGCCGGGATGGTACCTAACTTAAGGCCACGGCCGCTTCCTTCCCTCTTCCTTGCCTATCCCTTCAGCATAGCAGGTGAGGCTGCCTGGGCGAGGTACTGGTCATACTCCCCATTTGTATCCCCGACCAAGAGTCTGAAGCTCCAGGACACTGCCCTTGAGGCGGTAGAGGTGGGATCCCTCGCTAAGTCCGAGGGAAAAACCGAACCTGGAGGGTAAACAGATGATGATGATGATGATGATGATGATAATCCAATTAAATGCAATTACGACTGCTAGACTAACAGTACCGAATTTAAAAAAAAGAGTTGTCATTGATCCCCAGTCCTTGCATAATTCTCTTTACACAACAAAATAATGTCTAGACATTCCATACCAAGGAAGTGAAGGAAATTTCTCCTTCCAGCAACTTGCAGAAAGCACTGTGCTGTGAAATTCCTGAAAAGGTATGTTTAGGAGATGTCACTGATATACAAAGAGCCGACGTTATGTTTGTCAGTAGTCATGTATCACGCCATATTTTTGGTTCCTCGAAATTCCAGCAGTAGCAAAGGAAGGCGTCACTTACGTCTCAGAACTTGAAATATTACTTTCACTCTTTACTGCAGATTGTTGTTAGCCATAAAGACTTTTTTATGGTTTCGTAGAAGCAGTTCTCAGTTACGATGCACGTTTTAGAAAATATCCAATGAATATTAAAATTTGATTTCCGAGCCTCTTGGGAGTTCTTCAGTTCAATGCATTTTTTACGCGTTCTAGAGCATTATTTACAAAATGCCCTGAACATTGGTTGTCCAGATGTTTGGCTGGATCGCAGATTTTAATAACAACCATAGACGACCGGAAACAGATTAGACCATTACTGGTTCAACTGTATCAAAATAGAGGATTGTGATGGCGGTTAGTAAATTTACAGTTGCTTGCAGACTGAACACCGAAAGGCATAACAGTCTATAACGAAGATGTATGTATAAATAAATACATTATTCTCTTCCTACTTCCTGGTGTGGTCTTGGTTGAGATATGTACCGTACACACACAGTATCCCCTGTCTGTCGTAAGAGGCGACTAAAAGGAGCCCCAAGGGCTCTGATATTTTGAGCGTGGGTGGGCGACCACGGGGCCCTTGGTATTGCTTCCACGTACTTGTGCCAGGCTCCTCACTTTTATCTCCCCTATCCGACCTTCCTGGGCCAACTCTCATTCTTTTCGGACCCCGACGGTAATAGAGCACTCGAGGCCCTTCATGGTCCTTGTCTTTCTTTGGCCGATACCTTCATTTTTCGAAGTGCCGGATCCCTTCCATTTTCATCTCTGAATAGTGTTATGTAAAGAGGATGGTTGCCTAGTTATACTTCCTCTTAAAACAATAATCACCACCACCACCACCACCACTTTGTACCGTATGTGAGGATGTCCTTCCTGACGCCAAACTCATGTGGAGGAAGGTATTCACTGTTGCTTGTTTCCGTGGTAGTTGACAGTGTAGTGGGCTTCATTGTATGTAAATGAAGAGATGAGTTTTGAGACAATTAAAATATCCTGTCTCCGAGCCAGAATAATTAACCAGATGTGCCTAAAATTATCAGCCCTCCCGGGAATTTTTAACCGAAGGCCACTACTCTGACTCTTCAGACCCAAGGAACTGGAAAAAACTATCTTCAGCTAATCTTACTTATTTCTTTGGTCTTTGGAGCGACTCTGGCTCATTTTTGTTTTAGCTGGGGTTTTAAGACCGTAAGCCGATCCTGACGCCTAGTGAAATACTAGTATTTGGGAGAGAGTGGGTTCGAACCCCACTGTTGGCAGCCCTGAAGATGGTTTTATGTGGTTTCCCATTTTCATACCAGGCAAATGCTGGAGTTTACCTTAACTAAGGCCACGGCCTCTTCCTTCCCACTCATAAGTCTTTCCTGCTCCATCGTCGCCATAAGACCTATCTGTGTCGGTGTGACGTAAAGCGAACTGAAAAAAAAAAATGAAATATCAAACCTAGATTATGGCCATGAACGTTTGAGAATTCATGTCTTGATAGTTTGACACCGTGAATAGTGGTTCGAGTCCCATTGCTGGAAAAGGAAAATAATCGTGAAAATGTTGACGAGCAGGGTAGGAGAGGTAGTGGTATACATTTTCTAATAATTAGATCGCGTTCCAAAAGTCTAAATTCAGTTCCAAACCTTTCCTCAGGGTTCATAAAATGGAATGCAGGCATATTTCGCTGTTCATTGTGATCCGTCCATCAGATGGGGACTTTAACCCTTGAGTAGACCCCTTGGTGTTTGTTATTAGATAGGGGAAGGCTAAGTGCCGAAACCGGGTTTCACCTCGACCTACTTCATTAATGTAATAATAATAATAATAATAATAATAATAATAATAATAATGAGTTGGCAGTGCAGTTAGGGGCGCACAGCTATGAGCTTGAATTCGGGAGATAGTGGGTTCGAACTCCATTGTCGGCAGCCCTGAAAATGGTTTTCGGTGTTTTCACATGTTCACACCAGGCTGTGCTTTCTTTTTTTTTTTGCCAGTTGCTTTACGTCGCACCGACACAGATAGGTCTTATGGTGACGACGGGACAGGGAAGGCCTAGGAATGAGAAGGAAGCGGCCGTGGCCTTAATTAAGGTACAGCCCCAGCATTTGCCTGGTGTGAAAATGGGAAACCACGGAAAACCATCCTCAGGGCTGCCGACAGTGGGGTTCGAACCCACTATCTCCCGGATGCGACCTCACAGCTGCGCGCTCCTAACCGAACGGCCAATTCACCACGGCCGCTTCCTTCCAACTCCTAGCACTTTCCTATCCCATCGTCGCCAGAAGTGCTATGTAAAGCCAAATGCAAAATCGTAATTATAATCACACATCCAGAGGCGTAGGTCGCCCATGGGCGTCAACTTGAAAGACCTGCAACAAGCCTCTCCGGAGGTCACACGACATCACATCATCATGGGCGGTATATGGGCCATGAATTAAGTTCTTATTTTGTTCATGAATTTGCTCGCATTAAAGGGTTGCTGAAGTGCAGGGATTTCGTCCTCCTGAAAATGAATTCTTTAAGTATATAGGCCTACCAGTAAACATAACAACACGTTTTCACAAACCTCAGCACACTGAAATGTCGACCGACTTCGCATTATTTTATTCTTATAGTAGTCAACTCATGCCTTTGCTGGCGAGATGTAGTGTTTACAGTGCACTATATCTTCTGGTATGGGCTATATCAAATTTGTTACTTTCATTGACCTGTCTCAGTCTCATCCTTGTCTTCGACAATATGAAAGTGACTGAGGTATGAGTGATGCTAGTAATACCATTCCTTATGCAGCCAGTTCCTGTTATGAATGGTGTGAAAATATCGCTCATAGGGTCGGTTGGTGCACGCATTTCAGTGGGTTTGGCAGACTGATATGTAATAGCAACTGCTGGCTCGGTGAGGAAAGCAACGGAAAACTACCTCACTCATCATTTCCCTAGTATGCCTCTTCAGTGACGCCTAGGCTATTTATGACAGCTGTTGGCGGAGCTGCAGAGGATCAAACCAGCCTTCGGTCTGAATACCCAACATACAGTAGTCAACTCAACAATAAGAATTTTAACGAGCTACCAGTAAGTAGCCTAATATGAACTACCTAAATAATTCATTAAATTAATAAATCACAAAAAAATATAACTTTGTTTCATCTCTGATGCAAAGAAAATGGTGTAATATAGATGAAAACATTTAGTTTATTTATGGATAACATTTAAAAGACCCCTTTTTTGAATAATGTACAGAAACAGAGAGGGCATTATTATAAGTTAGGTTTCTTTCTTGCTACTGATTTTAACTCACATCCACTCAGACAAGTTTTACCTGCATTTGGCTGGTGTCAAAATAGGAAACCACGGAAAATCCCCTTCAGGGCTGCTGACAATGGGGTTCAAGCAGATTCAAGCAAAAACTACACGACAGGAACCGTGCAGCCATCTCACTCGATAATTAGGAAAGTAATTAACTCTACATTTTGATATACAATAATAAAGTTTTATTATGAATCCACCTGTTCAATACATTATAATGTTGTTACATTTAAAATAACTTCATTAGTTAAAAGATATATATGGGACATGTTTCGCTCCCTTATAGAGCATCATCAGCCAAATCTGAATCTCAAATAATTGTTATTTACGTAAATAAAGACTTAAGAACTATTAGAACATTTTTGACAAACTTAAAACTTATTCTATTAGAAAATCATAAAATATAAAATCTTTGTATACATGGCTTAATTACATGTGCTTAATAGGAAGATACATTAAAATTATGGAAGAGAGAGTACTAAAATATAAAATAAATAATATATATATATATATATATATATATATATATATATATATATATCATGTCCAAAATCCTAGAAAGACGTGAAGATCAATCTTAGGAGCTAAATTTGAGGATTTTCTTAGCAATGAGATCTGGTAAAAAAGTTATTTATCCCTTGTGGATAAGAGTCTATAAAGATTCAAATTTATCGTCAATTTGATGATTGAACTTATAACAGGATAAATGTTGGTCTTCAAGAAATTTAAATGCTTGTTGTCATGTGACCTCGGCGAATGCTGTTGAAAAGATATGTTCTTATAGATGTCAATGACCGTTCGTTGAACTAATGGATTTGATAAGGATGATTGAAAGGGACGTAAATCAACGTTTGTATTGAAAGCTGCTGCTTGGTTTATCTTGTTGAATGTCTGTAACAAGAAAAGGAATCTTGTAAGTAATCGGAATTTGCGTTGCTAGTTAAGAGTGTGTTTCTAGAAACTTCACTTACCCCTCCAATTGCTGTTTGTCGGTTTGGTGTTGTCCGAGGTTATGTGGTGACTGTCTGTTCTGTGTCTACTCCTTGTGTTGTAAGAGTGAGGTGGTGAGGGTTGAGGGGAGGGAGTAGAGGTAGGAGGAGAAATGTTTGTGGGTGTGGTTTTGGAAGGGGAATGTCTAGTAGGAGCGCAGGGAGGGGTTGAGTTCTTTAATGTTGGATGATTATTAGTTGTTTTGGGAATGAAAACTTTGGCAAAATTACTTTTTTCTAGATTAAGCATCTTTAAGAGTTTCGGTAATTGTTCGTGTAACGGATTTCTTATTTCAATTTCGTCATTTAAATTTTTTTCCTTATTGAAATACTGGTCTAAGTGGATATAAATATTTTCTAATTCTGTCATTAGTTTACCTTTTCCTATCTTCTTTATAATTTTGAGGTCTTTCTCTATGGTTGTAAATTGGTGGCCTGACTCTCTCATGTGAGCACTCATCGCAGAATGTTTGTTGTGCTTTGTAGCATTAACGTGTTCTAAGTATCTTGTGAGAAAGTTACGGCCAGTTTTGCCAACATATGAACATTTACATTCTACACATGTTAATCTATAGATGCCAGAACTTAGATAAGGGTTCTTGTTGGAATTTATACTATTGTGGTTGAAAAAAATGTTTCTGTTTGTATTTTGTGTTTTGAATGCTACATTCACATCTCGTTTTTTGATAGGATTAGTTATTTGAAAAATGGGTGGATTGGTGAATGTAAATGTTGCGAATTTGGACTGCTTAGTTTTTTCGGGAGTAAGATTAGTTACTAACTTTTGTTTTACTTTATTAACGATCCGATTGACTATATTTATTTTATATCCATTAATTGAGGCCAGATCTTTTATAAAATTGAGTTCCTTTTTTAAGTTACTCTCTGAAAGGGGGATTTTGAAAGCTCTATAAACTAAACTGTAAAAAGCCGCCTGTTTATGTGATTTTGGGTGAAGAGAATCATTTTTATCGTTAGAGGAGCGTATGATGGTTTTCTAAATATTTGAAATTCAAAACAATCTCTATGTAAATGTTCGTATGTTGGCCAAACTGGCCGTAACTTTCTCACAAGATACTTAGAACACGTTAATGCTACAAAGCACAACAAACATTCTGCGATGAGTGCTCACATGAGAGAGTCAGGCCACCAATTTACAACCATAGAGAAAGACCTAAAAATTATAAAGAAGATAGAAAAAGGTAAACTAATGACAGAATTAGAAAATATTTATATCCACTTAGACCAGTATTTCAATAAGGAAAAAAATTTAAATGACGAAATTGAAATAAGAAATCCGTTACACGAACAATTACCGAAACTCTTAAAGATGCTTAATCTAGAAAAAAGTAATTTTGCCAAAGTTTTCATTCCCAAAACAACTAATAATCATCCAACATTAAAGAACTCAACCCCTCCCTGCGCTCCTACTAGACATTCCCCTTCCAAAACCACACCCACAAACATTTCTCCTCCTACCTCTACTCCCTCCCCTCAACCCCCACCACCTCACTCTTACAACACAAGGAGTAGACACAGAACAGACAGTCACCACATAACCTCGGACAACACCAAACCGACAAACAGCAATTGGAGGGGTAAGTGAAGTTTCTAGAAACACACTCTTAACTAGCAACGCAAATTCCGATTACTTACAAGATTCCTTTTCTTGTTACAGACATTCAACAAGATAAACCAAGCAGCAGCTTTCAATACAAACGTTGATTTACGTCCCTTTCAATCATCCTTATCAAATCCATTAGTTCAACGAACGGTCATTGACATCTATAAGAACATATCTTTTCAACAGCATTCGCCGAGGTCACATGACAACAAGCATTTAAATTTCTTGAAGACCAACATTTATCCTGTTATAAGTTCAATCATCAAATTGACGATAAATTTGAATCTTTATAGACTCTTATCCACAAGGGATAAATAACTTTTTTACCAGATCTCATTGCTAAGAAAATCCTCAAATTTAGCTCCTAAGATTGATCTTCACGTCTTTCTAGGATTTTGGACATGATATATATATATATATATTATTTATTTTATATTTTAGTACTCTCTCTTCCATAATTTTAATGTATCTTCCTATTAAGCACATGTAATTAAGCCATGTATACAAAGATTTTATATTTTATGATTTTCTAATAGAATAAGTTTTAAGTTTGTCAAAAATGTTCTAATAGTTCTTAAGTCTTTATTTACGTAAATAACAATTATTTGAGATTCAGATTTGGCTGATGATGCTCTATAAGGGAGCGAAACATGTCCCATATATAACTTTTTAACTAATGAAGTTATTTTAAATGTAACAACATTATAATGTATTGAACAGGTGGATTCATAATAAAACTTTATTATTGTATATCAACAGATTTCAATACGGATTAAAACATGAGATTAGTCACTTGCAATCTACATTTTGAGTCAAATCTCATGAAAGAAACACTCGTAACCACTTTACTATATTGTACTCTTAGATATATTTCAAATCAATGATTGCTGGGTATTTTGGAATATCAAAAAGACATTTAGGAGAATGCGATAAGGTACTGTGTTCCTCCATCGCGTCCACTCTCGTCCCTGATGGGAAATGGGTAATGGATAATTATGTTCAAAACACTGCTGTACGTACTGGTACGTATGATTATCATAAACAATATAACGTGAGATTTGATCGATAACTAGGTGGAGTACCCACCGCTACCCGGGTAGTTTTTTTAATGTTCACTTTTAGGGCTTGTATTACCTGTTCATTGTGTGCGAAGTGAAAAGTTTTTAAATTTATTTATTGTGACTTACTTTACTACTTTATAATTTTACAATGATTATTAAGTGTTTAATTTTTTAAATTTTAGATTATTTTGTTTCGTATTATACTTTGTCGTTGTAGCAGCTCGGATTGTCAGGGAAGTAGTTGAACCTTTCAAATAAATAAATAAATAAATAAATAAATAAATAAATAAATAAATAAATAAATAAATAAATAAATAAATAAATAAATAAATAAATAAATAAATAAATAAATAAATAAATAAATAAAATAACTGATAACTATACGTATTTATGCATCGCGCTATACATGTGATGTGCACTAATGCAACTGTCATTGGGACTGCTACCAATCACCATAGCGACTGCGGAAACTGTGAATTCAATACTAATCTCGGTCAGTTTGGACATTTTCTCATCCACCCCTTCTAAAACCCATGCCAATGGAAATGAAATAGTAGTTAGTATTACTTTTTTTTGCTAGTTGCTTTACGTCGCACCGACACAGATAGGTCTTATGGCGACGATGGGACAGGGAAGGGCTAGGAGTGGGAAGGAAGCGGCCGTGGCCTTAATTAAGGTACAGCCCCAACATTTGCCTGGTGTGAAAATGGGAAACCACGGAAAACCATTTTCAGGGCTGCCGACAGTGGGGTTCGAACCTACTATCTCCCGAATACTGGATACTGGCCGCACTTAAGCGACTGCAGCTATCGAGCTCGGTATAGTATTACTATAAATGCCAACGGCCGCAGCCGTGTTGAAACACCGGATCCCGTGAGATCTCCGAAGTTAAGCAACATTGGGCGTGGTCAGGAGTTGGATGGGTTGCCACGCGATGTTGGTGAGGGTAAGGGAACGGAGGAGCGGAAAGGAACTGGCCACCCTACCACACGTAAACTCCGGCTCAGGATCACCTCTGCGGAGGTTCGGACCTGCCTTCGGGCAGAATAACCCTTACCTTACCTCATATCAGTTAGGTGATCTACAGTATTCCTTAACATGCTATAGTAGGTGAAGTTTTCAATTTGTTCTAAATTTTGAAATACACTGAAATTTAACTACAATTTTAATGTTGATATTTAGACAGATAGTAAAAACAGGAAGAAAAAATGATTTCATAATTTTCTGAAGAAAAATATTCATTTGATAACGATTTTTTGAACAAACTTTGATTTCATATGTATGTACTGTATTGCAAACAAATTCAAATTTTGTCAATAATGACTTTACAATTTAAATAATTCTTAAAGGACTGCTTCAGTTTAAAATGATTTGCAGAACATTTTTGAAGGGATGTAGAGGCAGCTCTCAAATGTAAAGTTTCACGTATACTCTTACATCATCAATATTGCATCACTCGTACGTTTTTCAACACATATAGAAGAGGAATTCTTATTTTCTTTTCATTCAATATGTAAAAAATACAGATGATTCATTAAGTCTTAATATCACTGAAAGAAATAAAGTTTTCTCTAGTGAATGAAATGCAGCCGTCAATGGGTGTTAGACCTTGAGTGTGGGTACATAGCTTAGTTCCTTTGTCTCGTTCCGCATACCTCAAAGGACTGAAACGCCTTTAACAAGTTCCGCTAAAGGACATGTTGATAGTCATCGGATACAGATTTCTACATGTCATTGTTTATTGTTTTAAAAAGCACAAAAATGAGAAAATAATAGGTAGAGAAATTAAGCTTCCTTTCTTACACTATGCTTCTCATCAGGTGATAACATTTCGCGACAGTTACTTCAGAGATTACACAAGTCATGCTCAGTTCCTACGTAATTAACGTTATGTGTTACTCGAGTGGTCGTTTCTTACCTTAATATTAAATTATACTATTCTTTATTGTGCCATACATTGTATTGATATAATTTTACCCACTAATACTAAGGTATATTATATACCGGTATGTTTCATTATTTACACAAATATAGAATAAAAGTCACGCACGCTACCTTCCTAAACTTAGCTCTTTCTGCTTCTTGCGTCTCCGAAAACCTCCGTTGTGTTAGTGCGTTAAACCACTGTTACAGGCCGTAACTGTACCTCCAATGACGTCACACAAAGAGGCGAACTGTTTCCTCCGTCCGACCCGTGTAATGCAAGGACGTGATGCGTCTGTACCTTTTGTAATTATGAAATATTTACAAATGTTTTATTAATATTACAGGTGAGATCACTAAAACCTGCAATCGCATCATAACTCGTAAGTCAGGTCTATGTAATTTTAGGAGAAGTAGATTTGAAGTGCGATCTACGCAGTCAATGCTTCAGTGTTTTACTCGTCAATGTACCCAACAAATAATTATTATGCATTAATACAAATATGGAGACAACCAACGTGCAATAATAAATTTTACTTCTATACCTCTAGATGGCCACAAATACAGTAGCTTTCTTGTTGTTATTGTTGACACTTCTGGCACTATCCTTCGCCGTGGTACGCACAAGTTCTCAGCGTTGTGGCAAATGCGAACTTTCGCACACTGTATTTAAATTTGTACCACATTATATTTCCACAAAAACGTGTTATACGATAACAATTAAATTAATAAATTACACGAAAAGTATTACGTCCCTTGAATTCACATTACCTACCACGTGAAGATACTATGCCTAACCTAAACTATGAGGACTCATTATCTTAATAACAGCTGTTTACGTAAATCCTGATGGGATAAATTTAAAGAAAACATGCAATATACTTAAATATAAATTTTTGTGTCTCAACGGTGACAATTATCCTAAGAATGCCCCCCAATCCTTATGGATTACATTCACAAATACAACTTGTAACATTTACTTAGCTCGCCTCAATTGATCAGCTGATTGGCTTGGTGCGCTTTCTACAGTACGGCCTGTATATTACGAAGGCAGTGGTTAAACCTATAAAAATATAGAAAAGACAAAATCGGACTGAGCTGTGTCGGAGTGATAAGTTTCTTCGAAATGAAATAACTATGTGGTAAGGTTTGAAATGTTACTGCTGTCATTTTACTCTTAATTCGCCCGGCTCCATGGCTAAATTATTAGCGTGCTGGCCTTTGGTTCACAGGGTCCCGGGTTCGATTGCCGGCCTGGTCGGAGATTTTAACCTTCATTGGTTGATTCCAATGGCTCGGGCACTGGGTGTGTTTGCCGTCATCAGCATTAGAATTCATCATAGGTAGGGTCTCACCTTCACAGACGCGCAGGTCGCCTGCAGGGCGTCAAGTCGGAAGACCTGTACCAGGCCTCTTCGGAGACCACACGCCGTGTACTCTTAATTCTAAAGAAATGTAAATATTTTTCAAGACAAAAGTTGATGTACATTGGGGCTGTGATATGAGATGTACGTTGGGTAGTCAGTCCGAAGGCTGGTTTGATCCTCCACAGTTTTGCCAACAGCTGTCATAGATAGCCTAGGCGTCACTGAAGAGGCATACTAGGGAAATGAGGAGTGAAGTAGTTTCCCGTTGCTTTTCTCACCAAACCAGAAGTTGCTGTTACATATCAGTCTGCCAAGCCCACTGAAATGCATGCACCAACCGACCCTATGAGTAACATTTTCACACCATTCATAACAGGGACTGGCTGCATAAAGAATGGTATTACTAGCATCGCTCATACCTCGGTCACTTTCATATTGTCAAAGCCAAGGATGAGACTGAGACAGGTTAATGAAAGTATCAAATTTGTTCTAGCCCATACCAGAAGACATAGTGCAGTGTAAACACTACATCTTGCCAGCAAGGGCAAGAGATATGTGAAGTAACATGTTTTGTGTTGAACCCTTGACTTACAATTCCATCGTTGGTCGGCCACAGCTGCTGCAGTAGAGCAATATCGAACTCTTAAATCTTGGGGTCGTCTGTCTGTCTGTTAGGTCATCAGCCCAGAGGCTGGTTGGATCCTCAAATAACACCACCACAGGTTATGCGGTTATGAGGAAACCCCAAAAACCAATGGCAGCACTAAAATGAGGCGTACTAGGCAAGATGAGGAGTGAGGTAGTTTGCCATTGCTTTCCTCACTGGGTCAGAAAGTACTATTGCAGCACAACTGACCCTATGAGCAGCACCTTTCATAACACTCAGATGCACTAGTCATGCTCTGAATGTCATTACTCAGCACTACCCATACCCCAGCAACTTCCATATTGTCACAGCCATGGATGTTGACTGGGACTTCGGTGGAAGCTACACTTTACTCTGGCCTGTGCCAAGAGATGGATGCAAAATTACTGTATCCATCAAGAAATGACAGCATGGGGTCGTAGCGGGAATAATTCGGTCACGATCTTAACCAAACGATGGGGTTCAGAAGAGAGCCTAACTACTTGAAATGAGGAGCAAATATGTGCTTACTAACTTTTAATGAATCAATTGACTGCACAAAAAAAATTACATAAAATCCTTGATCAAGAAAAAAAATAATTATTCCATGTTTCAAACGCACTCACATTGCATGGCGTTAGTTTTATTGATTACAGTATCTAAGAATTTTCTTCGGAGAAAAGTAGAAATAACACAGATTAGTGGACAGCGAAAACTAGAAAAATGGAAAGTAAGCTGAAAATCGGACACCTTTTGATCCAAACGATAACTGAGAATTAATCCACACGATCCGTGGAAAATCTGACCAACAAATGGAGTTCCAGATTTACTCTTAATTAAGATTATCCACCAGTAAAATACCATGTCGGATATGGAAACACCCGCCGAATGGACCCTTAATCGAACCAAATTGACTATCAGTTGCTTTGGATAGGTTGCAAAATATTACTGAAAAGCATGGTGTTCACTACAAGTTAACTGCAGCATTCACAATTGAAAATAAAATTCCACCATGTATTGTCATCTCGTGACATCCTTAGGTTATAAAATAATTCCGATACTGAAACATGCATCACCCAAACAGCTGTTCAGAAGGAACCAACAACAACGCGATCCGAGGGGATTTTACAAGTCGTTCTGAAGGAACGAAACTGCGAAATGCAGGAAACACTTATTCATCACGCAATTAGAAGAAATGACAAACACTGAAGTTAAATACAAAGTGGTAAATCACTTGGAAAATATTATTATAAAACCATTTTTCAGGTTATAAAAGGTTACGTTACGCTCAATAAAATTACAAGTCCACATGGTAAAATAAAATCAAAATTTTAGGAGTTCTTTCCTTTACAACAACGACTACCATTACAGATCCATCTACTTATTGTTTGTCCCAACAAACTAGGTACAAAGTTATCGATCGACCACAATCAACTATTATTTAAAATGAAAGAACGAAATAAATTGAAAATAAAATATATTCCCGGCTGACGAATCGAACCCGCATTCGTAACTCAAGTCTCACACAAATAAGCTGAGTGTCAACGCGCACACTAGCAAAGCAAACGGACGTCAGAACGACAAAACAATTAAGTCCGTAACAAAAATAAAATACAGAAATTCAATGAACTCAAACACGCGTGGCGAACTGCAATAATATTCAATTACCGTTAGCTCAGTACCCAATATTGGACAACCCTCACGTTCATGCCACTAGTGGTTCCATAAACTCAGGTAAACACATTCCAGCTAGAAAGGGCTGTGCGCAAAACATGGCCTCAATGTTAACTAACACTCTTCGCATTGCATACACTACTACAGACACTACCATTGCTCAAGTCACTTCGTAAAAACAATGTAATCTAAGACTTGAGTATACAAGCCGACATTCTAAACCTATCGTCGGGCCTACCTAATGTCTGTACCCTAACACTAACATCCATGTATACACACACACCTTTCTAACCCTATCGTTGAGCGTGAACTAGGACGTCTCATCATCAGTATACTCGTAGGATAACATGTGACGTCCTAAATCTATTGTCGAGCGGAAATTGGGTTATCTACGCTTCCCCTAGAATGTCAGGCGAAATCGTAACTTCAAACACACTCTTAGATATTTTAGTTGTAATCCAATGTCGAAACTAATAGCACACAATGAAACAAATCTTGCCACAAAATGAACGCAAGTCGGGAAATGCAACTAAGTCCCGATCTTGTTATTAAACGTGAAATTGAAAATGAATAACCCGTGGCAAGCGATCCACAATTCAAACACGACCTCAACCTACGCAAGGAAGTTTGGAAAAATAATAACGACTTTCAACACACGTCTAACATTACGTGAATATCGCCAAAACAGTTATCATCACCGCCGCAAAAAAATCCACACTATAATTCTAGGGTGAGGCCCTCAAATCGCCTACCACCTCAGTATTCCAAATATCCATATCCATCAACTATCCAGTGAAGCTAAATTCAGTGAGTCTACACAGCCAAACTATCGCTTTAATAACGTCCAATATCTCATCCCACAATGTTTCCGATTTAATGATAAATTATCGTCTCGTAATTTATGAAATTTTCCGAGTGGAAATTTATCATTACAGTCAAATAACACCAACCGTGCATTCAGAATGCTCTTCTACCCTTGAGGTCGTATACTGTAATACTCATTATGCTAACTTTATGTAAACTAGTCACTTGGAGATAACTGCCAAGGTCTACAATCTTCAACAGAAGTTGTTTTTCACTGTGGATCTTAACTTGAATCTTACTGTGCATCACACAATACTAATCTCGAACCAACCTTCACTCGGTCAGCTGTCGCGGATTGTAAACGGAATATACTGCAGCCGGCCTCAGAAATATCACATTTAATATGCAGCCTGTCTCGAGAATTCTTCGCATGAAATACGGGCTTCCTCTGCCTTCAACATCTATACAACTCTTACCTCAACCTGTCATTTCGGCACAATCCTTTTTTTTTCAAAACTTTTCAAACCTCAATCCTCTCGTGACAAACAACTTTTATAAAAATCCTTCTTTTCATTTATTTTTACTACAACTTTCGGATCTCAGGAATACAACAACACACCGTGATTTCCCATACCACCGACATACACGATGTCCCAAAATTACCTTCGCACGAAAAAATATAACTTTATCAGACTTCACTGGATTTCGAGACACACGCAAACCTTATTGACCATAACTGTTAAATACACTTTTAACATAGAAAAATTTTATCCCGCGGTAAATATTATTATTATTATTATTATTATTATTATTATTATTATTATTATTATTATTATTATTATTATTATTATTATTTCGCCAAAAATTTCCTGAACTCATACGATATTCGAAATTAAGACATTCACCACGACTACATGATCGTTATCACCTTCCTAACTTTACTCAATTTAAACAATATTTCAAAGAACATTAACACATTATTTAAACTTCGCATTTTATAGTTTCTCGACGTGAATTTTACAGCCCTGAAGAGTTTCACACGACGACCAGAAATGTAATACCTTCGCCTGATCATTATTAAATATAAATTCGACACACGCACTGAAAATTTATTGGGAGAAACAAATTCTAACTACAACATTGATACAAATATATTTATAGACCTGTAGTCGTCGTCGTCATCCTGGATTTCTGGCTGCATTTAGCCAGCAGGCCTTATGCTTAGCCTTCCATGGCTACATTTGACATCATCTTCTTATATATATAGAACTTTAGCTATAGATTTTACACTAGGTGTCGATTAACACCGCAAATACCTCACTCTCTTCGCATTTAACATGCGACGAGCACGCTTCCCAAATGGCGACTGCCACAGTTTTCCCAGGATCTTGCTGTCGTTCACACTACTGCTAGCCAGGTGTTCCAAACAGATAAGAAAATCAGACCTTGCGGCCAGCCTCCAGACTTCCTTTTTGACAAATATTAAACGCACACAATTGTAATACAGAAAGAAAAACTCAGCGATGTATTTTAACCAAATACCTAAACCTTCAAAGTTTTCATCGGCGGTTGTACAGGAAAATTTCTATCACCTTCTACTTTAATATTCTACTTGAACCATAGACACGAATATGTAACAAGTTACTTTGAGAACAAAATCCCTTACTTCTTTGCAGACGAATGACGTGGGCTTCGCCATTCAGACCATCAGACAGAGTGTGTAAAATAGGTGGAGGGAGGTTTCTTTTATACCCTCTGGGAGGGACGCCACCCTCTCCACGAGGCTCGGTTATGCAGTCTGCTAATTCCACACTGGACCAATTTTCTTGAATTTATTCCATAACTTCGGACAGATTTATAATTCACCATGGTGTTAATTTAATTTTTTTCCCATACTTGCAACGGGCGAAATGAATTATTTCTTCCCTGGAGTTTCGCGGCATTTTCTTCAGGAAATTGAACTTGCCACTTGTCGCCGATCTGCGAGCAGGAGGCAAACTTTCCTCCGGGCTCAACTGCATTTATATTTACCCTGGGGATTCTATCTTCACATATGGTTTATAAATAATTTAGATCCTTTATTCCTGGATTTACCACGAGGCCAAAATCTCTCGTTATGAAGGATTTCTCGAAATTGACAAATTTTCATTACTCGAGGTCCACCGAAGTATCCCGGCATTTCACGAGCTCGCGGCTCACTCATCACGGAGAGTTCGTTCCCGCGAGACAGAGAAGCTCTTGAAATAAAAACATGGCTACTCTCAAAAAGTTGTTTGTAGCTGAAATAAATATATAGAATTATTATTTATTTATTTTTCTCATCGTAGAACTATGGGTTCAGTATGATATGCGATCGACTTCAGTAGTATAGGCGAAAATTCGGTCTGTACTGCCTGCTGTCATTTATTGATGGGTGCAGTACTTTTGCATTCATCTCTTGGCACAGGCCAGAGTAAAGTTGTAGCTTCCACCGAAGTCCCAGTCTCGTCCATGGCAGGGGTATGGGTGGTGCTGAGTAATGACATTCAGAGCAGGCCAGTGCATTTGAGTGTTATGAAAGGTGTTGCTCATAGGATCAGTCGTGCTGCAGTAGCACTTTCTGGCGTAGTGGGGAAAGCAATGGCAAACTGCCTCACTCCTCATCTTGCCTGGTACGCCTCATTTTGGTGCTACCATTGGTGTTTTTGCAGTTTCCTTGAAATCTCATAATCCTTGCTGGTGATATTTGAGGATCCAACCAGCCTCTGGGCTGATAACCTAACAGACAGACACCTATATCTACCATACAGAGTCTTGGGAGTTTCGGTGGAACGACTATCTAGATTGAAGTGCGTTTTCATAAAGCTCAGAGCGTGTACATTCAGTTTGGCATCGATGTTGGAATCTCCAAATAGTATGATGGACACTTCTGTATCGTCTATCATATTTTCACACTAGCTGATGTACCCGTGCTTCGCTACGGGATTCTCAGAAAGATTGACTTTGCGGTTTTCCTAACTGAATTTAACATAGGTCATTACAAAAACGTCAGTATGAATGTAGCGATTGAGAGCAATATTATGATATAAAATACTCGATCAAATGAAAAACCGCACACTTTCTAACTTTCAACGAACAGTACTGCGGTGCCGATCTAACAGTACAAAGTTCCAGAACTGGAATGACCAGGTCGCAGACTGCCGGGAACACTCCTCTGCCATTATTCCGTTAAATTTGCACACTGCTCATTCCAATCAGTGCCTCAGAGTAGAGACTGAATTGTTCGAATGCTATGATGAACCAGTGTGTTACCTACCAGTAGTATCAGAAAATTTATGAACCAGGGGAATGGCATGCTAAAGAAGAAAGTTATCTAACTCCCCAGCTACTTCCCGCCAATATTCAGGCAGGCTGTTACACTCGGTACGACCGGGCGAGTTGGCCGTGTGTTTAGAGCCGCGCAGCTGTGAGCTTGCATCCGGGAAATAGTGGATTCGAACCCCACTGCCGGCAGCCCTGAAGTTGGTATTCGGTGGTTTCCCACAAGGTAAGTGCTGGGGATGTACATTAATTAAGGCAAAGGCCCCTTACTTCATACCCCTAGCCCTTTCCTATCCCATCGTCACCATAAGACCTACCTCTGTCGGTGCGACGTAAAGCAAATTTTAAAAAAATACTCAGTACGCAGCAGTAACCCTATCTATCGCAGATGAGTGGAAACAGAAGACACAAAGCACGGCCGACTTGATGCGTCGCTCTAGCTAGCTCCTTATCGGCCTTGACAATCGGGTCCACGCACTGTAATGGGAGTAGTTACACAATTCGACACGTGGCGCTGGCGGCCGACCTATTTGCGGTAGAAATGCATATTCCTTTATGGAAAATATATTGATTTTGGTTGCCAATTTATCGTAATTTAGAGCTATGGAGAATGTTACATGGGTTAATACTGTTAAAATGATTAATCTTAAAGGTTACTTTCGTTGATATTTGCCAAAATGATGTCGTGAAATGAAACTGCGGGGAGATGACTTAGTCCAGCTGACGTTCTGATATTGACTCTGATTGCCGATGTATCTTAATTTAGGGAATGAAATAGTATGTTACATTGACTAATATTGTTAAAATGATTAATCCTAAAGGCTACTTTCATTGATATGTGCCAAAACAACGTCGTGAAATGAAACTGCGGAGGATGGAGTAGTCCAACTGGCGTTCCTTAATTGTGAGGAATAATAACATTCGTTTTTATTATCATGGCATTTAGATACATAGCAGAACTTACCACAATGCTTTTGTCTTCTGATGTTAATAATGAGATTAAGAGTCATTGTTCAGTTAGAGTTTTAAAATTCTTCAAGCGCTGCTTTCAGGAAAGTGGCTGGACAAAACATAAGAGTCTTACTTTTTCCATATTCGTTGTATGCAGAACATAAATATTTTGACTCAAACATGTTTGTTAATTTCAACATATATAGTTTCAGATTACATTTCATTCATACCTTTCACTAGAATATTAAATACCGGGCAAGCTGGCCATGCTAAATTCAGAAAATAAATTTTACTTGAAATGCAGTAGGGTGGAACAAGTTGGCCGCGCGGCGTGGAGCTGTGAGCTTGCATCCGGGAGATAGTGGGTTCGAACCCCAGTGTCAGCAGCTCTGGAGATGGTTTTCCGTGGTTTCCCATTTTCACATCAGGCTGTACCTCAATTAAGGCCACGGCCGATTCCTTCCCACTGGTAGCCCTTTCCTATTCCACCGGCGTAATAAGACCTATCTGTGTCGGTGCGACGTAAAACAAATAGCGAAAGAAGAAGAAGAAGAATTTTAAATAAAAATTCAGTGAGAGAAAAGTATTTTGAGTAAATAAAATGTAAACTGTTCTCTGCTCGATGATGATGATGCTTGGTCTAAAGGGGCCTATCATCTAGGTCATCGGCCCCATTGCTCAGGTAACAACACTTCATACGCTGGCCTTACCGTCATAGCAGTAGTGATTCTTACTTGTCAATGTTTAAATGTTAAAGTTCAGATTATCTTGAACAAAAATATGCTGTGTTGCTGTCATATGGCAAATACGACACCGCCTAAAGGATTATTCTATGAAAGATAATTCATGGGTAAAAATACCTGATTAGCGTGATTAGCGGCCACTGACGGAGGCCCCGGTTCGATTCCTGGCCCTGCCACGAAATTTCAAAAGTGGTACGAAGGCTGGAACGGGGTCCACTCAGCCTTGGGAGGTAAACTGTATAGAGGGTGGTATCGATTCCCACCTCAGACATCCTCGAAGTGGTTTTCTATAGTTTCCCACTTCTCCTCCAAGCAAATGCCGGGATGGTAACTAACTTAAGGCCACGGTTGCTTCCTTCCCTCTTCCTTGGATATGCATTTCAATCTTCCCATCTCCGACACAAGGCCCCTGTTCAGCATAGAAGTTGCGGCTGCCTGGGCGAAGTACTGGTCATACTTCCCAGTTGTATCCCTCGACCCGCAGTCTCACTCTCCAGGATGCTACCCTTGAGGTGGTAGAGGTGGGATCCCTCACTGAGTCCGAGAGAAAAGCCAACGCTGGAGGGATAACAGAGTAAGAAGGAAAGAAAGAAAGAAAAAAGAACGAAGGTAAATACCCGAAATAGAAACGGAAAACTAAGACGAAAGTGCTACCTGCTTTTAGCCACTCCGTAGTTTTGTCCTGGACTACAGAGAATTCGTGAAATGATAGTGTCCCTTTGCTTTTTTTCCTGTTCGGAATACAAAAAAGGCACACAGCAATATATATTCGAATATTTCCTAACACAGTTAAAGAAAAGCAAATAAACACACCATTAAAAAACGAATTAGCACATAAATTAAAATCCTTGTTCAGGACGAAGTTAGAGCGAGAAATCACTTTGTTCTTGTTTCCATAAAATTTCTGCTCGAAATACGAAAAGGTGCACAAGAATGTCTCAGATTCCAAGATTTGTAAACAGAATTTAAAAATATAATCACCACACTACACAATAAAAAATAAACTCACTTGCGCATAACTATCAGATTTCATTATCAAGCCAACAAGCACCTCATTGCGAAAACATTGCCAACATTTACGACAGCAAAACCAAAAAATAGAACTGGAAATGCGGCAATTTGCGGTATACAGCTTCCTGTCAGTGGGTAGTAGGCCAGCGCTCCAGCGGCATTATGGTGAAACTTTCCAATTACAGTTTTATGCTGGGCTTCACAAGCGATTGTCAAGGCCGGTATAAGGAGCGCAGCGAGGTATCCAGTCGGCCGTGCACAAAGCACATCGCAACAAACAATGGTCAATGTAATATTGTTGTTGATTAATTTTATGAGCTTTCTATACTGTAGGCCTTCACATTAGTTTTCTTTCGGCTTTGTAATATTAGGGCGCCTTATAAAATTATTTATATCGTAGACTGTAGTTCCTTATTCTCAGACTTTACACACCGATTTTCATTAAATTCTGTTTACCCATTTTCTCGTGACTTAGAGCTGATATGGAATTAGTGACAAAAATCCAAATTCATGAATATCTTTCTGATTATAGGCGGTACGGTAATGATGTACAAGACATAATCGATCGTAAATGTAATAACTTTCTACGTAACTACTACTAACTTACTACATAACTAAAATATTAATTATGTAGTATTTATCGATATGACACTAATAAATATTTGAGAATTACATTTTAGGCCTTCCCCTAAACTACCATTTCACTCAGCGTGAATAAAATTATTGATGGCCTAGATTACAGCGACTTATTACCAATGTTCGTTAAGATACGGCCACTAATAATATAAATATTTGAGAATTAAATTTTAGGCATTCCCCTAAACTGCCATTTCACTCAGCGTGAATACAGTTATTGATGGCCTAGATTATATCGACTTATTACCGCGACTTCGCATACCGATTTTCATTAAGACATGGCTACTTAAAACATAAATATTTGAGAATTAAACTTCAGGCCTTCCACTAAACTACCATTTCACTCAGCGCGAATAAAATAATTTATAGCCTAAATTGTAGCAGGTCATCATCCGACTTTACATACCGATTTTCATTAAATTCGCTTCAGCCGTTTTCTCGTGATGCGTGTACATATATACAGACAGATAGATAGACAGACAGACAGACAAAAATTACGGAAAAGTAAAAAGTGCATTCCTTGTTACTGTGGACATGACCGGTACAGGAATACCATTCTTTTCAAATTGTGAGCAATGTACAGACAAAACTCTTATTTTATATATATAGATATATTCTTTGCAATCTCCAGTTAATATCATCATTCCTCCGTACAGCTACAATTCCAAATCAGGAATGGAAACATTAAGATGATTGTACGCACAGTCCAAGGTGAGTCTGAGTTTGGCATAGTCATTTACGTTCATCAAGCAGCAATTTCATTTAATTAGAAAGACATTTTGACCGATCGCTCTACACCGGTTCACATTATGTACGGGTTTTCCAATTCTTATAAAGAGCCACTCCACCGACCTTTCTCTGTGTTTTCACAATTTTGTTTCTTCTTGTTGATTTTGTACTGCTCGACTCGTTTATTTATGATAAAAATTCAGGATTCTCTGGATCAATCCAAGTCTCAGTGAAGGTGCCCCTGTGGGTGGGGGCGGTAGTTTAACATGCATGGTATCCCCCGCATGTCGTAAAAGGTGACTAAAAGGTGACTCAGGGGCTTTCATCTTGCGAGCGTGATTTGGCGACCATAAGTCCCGTACCTGAGCCTGGCATTGCTTCAGTTTATTTGTATCGGGCTTTTCACCTTCATCTTTCCACTCTGGCTTCCCTTGGCCAATTCTTGTTTATTTTTCCGATCCCGACGGTATTAGGTTTTCTAGACCTAGGGAGTCCTTCATTTTCATACCTTTCGTCCCCCTTCGACTTTCTTTTGCCGATACCTTCATTATTCTAGGTGATAGACCTTTTCCCTTCTGATTAGTGTTAATAGAGGATGGTTTCCATTTTCACTCCCTCGTAAAACAACAGATGAAGGTGAACATACCGTCCGTCGTGATATCGTGCGCGTGTGCTATTGAACTCTGCTCGTTGAGATTCGTTTTTAGATTTAACGTGTTTCCTGTTGAGTCGTGGGACACTACGAACGTTTGATCACTACGAGTCAGAGTCGACAGCGTGTGTGATTCAAGACTAGGGTATTCATCGCGCATTACTTTAATCGTGGATATCTGATTGCCTGTAGCTTGATAGAACTTGAAGTCGTTCCTCAAATTTGTCAAGTACAATCTTTCCAAACTGATCTCTCTGCTAAATTTTCCTCCGTAGCGAAGGGCTACGATGAACTCTTTCACTTTGACGCATATGTAGTGATGGCAAAACATTTCAATAGATCGATATATCGGTTTTTCGATACATCGTTATTAAAATATCGATGCCATTGAAATATCGGTCTTCAAAAAATGGATAGATCGCCGATATATCCGTTTTTAAAATATTGGTGCTATTATCCATTATTGTAAGTCTAGTTTTACATTTAACACAATTATCAAAGGATTCATTAGGTTTAATAAGTCTTGACACAGATCAGAAAACAAGCTTAAAACAATAACCAATTAACATGATTTTTTCACTACAATGACACATTATAAAAACATTTACAGCCGAAAGATGCTATGATACATAGAGAAACAGTATATACAAGGTGTCTAGAAACGAGCTAATAACTGACACCGAAAAACCATATGTAAAACTACAAACGTATAATTTATGTACGAAGGACATCTGATAATTATCAGAGCTCTATAAAATAATAAAACATTTCCTTCCCAACTTCTTCCTCAGCACTGCAATTACATGTGTTCGTGAAAAAACATGATGATGATGTTAGGTCAATTTCCAATACCTCTTAGGTAAGCCATTTAGAGAAGCAGCTAGCTTGGATAACAGTTTGCCATTTAATCGGAGTCTCTTTTCCGTGATGGTATTACTGGCCCTCTAAAACAGTCCCTCTTCTGGAACAGAGATCGCTTTAAAGCTCAAGTATTGCCTAGCTAATGTGTAAAGCTATGGATACAAGGTATGCACGATGAATGAGTTGTGACATTATCACTGTATTTACCGAAGTGAATTGAGAAATGAAAATTCAAATATCGTAACTGTAGCGTGCAAATATTGAAAGGGTCCGAAAAATAATCGTAGCCAAAAGTATTAAATAAGACAGAAATATCGACATATTCGCAACAAAATATCGATATCGACAATATATCGGACCTCAAAATATCGATGTCGATATATCAATATTTCCATCCCAAATATCGATATTTCCGATATATCGATATTCGTTTCCCATCTCTACGCATATGAGGTTTCTCTTAAAGTAACCCTGGTAAAGTGCTTGCTTGGTGCTTGGTGTTTTAAGGGACCTAACATCCTTGGTAAAGTAGCGAACAAGTCTTATTCGTAATTTTCTGTTGCTACTATATTTAAATTCTACTATTCACTTTTGGTGTGTGATAACCTAAAGAATACACCACATTTCCCGATTTTTCCATTATTGTTTTGCTTCTAATTACAAAGTATTTAGTGAAAAATAACCAACATGTCACTTTCGATACTTTGTGATTATGAGGAAATTTGAGGAGCGGGCTGAGTCAAAATTAACGAACGTTTCATTGAATTTTTGGAAAATTATACCTGATGATGAGTACTGTTTTTGAAACCTCTACGCTGAATGTTCAGTGGATTGTTTATTAAAAATACACTCGAAATATTGAGAAATACATTACACTAAAGAAACCAAAATCATAATTTTTTGTTAAAACTGGAGATTTGAACATATGAATCCACCCACGTCAGACATTTTATGATGGGCATCGAGATAAAAGGTGGCTATATTCTGAAATATACCTTAGCAATACCCAGTCCAATATAGTAGTCCTCCGAATAGCATGCCAGGCTGAGTAGCTCAGACGGTAGAGCTCTGTCCTTCTGAGCAAAACTTGGCAAGTTCGATCCTGGCTCATTCCGGTGGTATTTGAAGGTGCTCAAATACGTCAGAGTCGTGTCGGTAGATTTACTGGCACGTAAAAGAACTCCTTAGGGACAACATTCTGGCCCCGGCATCTCCGAAAACCGTAAAAGTAGTTAGAGTGACATAAAGCCAATAACATTATTAACACAGTAAGTCCCGCTATGTCAATTTATATGTACTATATGTTATGGTGCTGTAACTAAATAATAGAGAAAAGTACAGAGAGTGGCAATATTCTGAAGTATTTCCCAAAATGCTACTAGAAAACTGAAGCATCAGAAAGTTAAATTTATTATATAGCTACACATGCAACTGACCGCACACCACGCAACAGGAAACATCATAAATAGTCATGGTGTACACAAAGCATCTGAGCAGGTTCGTAGCCTGTATCTTGAAGAAAATAATTGAAAATTCAAACGGCAAGAAAGTGTTCGTGAAAACACCAACAAGATCTAATTTGTTCAAAGTTAAAGATCTTCTTTCTTTTGCTAGTTGCTTTATGTCGCACCGACACAGATAGGTCTTATGGCGACGATGGGATAGGAAAGGCCTAGGAGTTGAAAGGAAGCGGCCGTGGCCTTAATTAAGGTACAGCCCCAGCATTTGCCTGGTGTGAAAATGGGAAACCACCGAAAACCATATTCAGGGCTGCCGACAGGAGGATTCGAGCCCATTGTCTCCCGGATGCGAGCTCACAGCCGTGTGCCTCTAACCGCACGGCCAACTCACCCAGTAAAGTCAAAAATCTTGATCTTGCGCTTCTACGTTGATCCATAATTACTCGTTGTGGGTTAGGAACGGTAGTGTATTATGCAGAGAATTTAGAGAATTTTGAATCAGTGCCTGAATAAGGATGAAGCTTCATCATTTGAAATTCTTCAAACTTACTGAATTGTAGTTCATTAAAGATGAATTATGTTATCTAAAAATTTGATTTTTGTGTTACTATATGAGTTTAAAAAGAACATCGGTCAATTTGTTGTATAAGAGAGTTAATGAGGTGTATGGCACTGGGCAAAAATAGTTTTGAAGAAGCCTTTAAGTAGAAGCTATTGAACGGAAATTCAAAAGTGTGTTTCAGTTTTTCAGTTTCTTTGTTTTCATACTACCAAGTTGCCAAGCTTTGGAAGGGTACGATGACGCTGGGGAAATTGAGAATTCCTATGCTGAAGTACGCAAGGTGCATTGTTCCAAGACAACCGATATCGGTTTGTGACGGAAAACTTGAAGAAAATCTTCAGTGTTCACTGTATCAAAGAGCTATTTTAACCCAGCTCAGCAGTGATTTTTTATGATGTATGGGCTACTTAAAATTGTATAATATTGAAACAAAATATCCTTATAATGTTGCCATTGATGCTATGTTATGTGAACCTCTTAGACTGATTCTGATGGTTCGGTCTGCTTCCGCTTCGAACGCTAGCGCTGTACCACGTACGGGGAGCCATCTGATGGTTTATGAACGTACCATTTCCACTTCTAATACAATGTCTAATTTTTTTTAAAAAATGTTTAAGAAGCCTTTCTCGTGGACAGTCGAGATTTCTTCTGATGACGCAGAGCACAGTTCTCTGCGAAACGTAAAGAATTTCACCTTATTATCTTGACACGGCATAAGCCCAAAAGCCTATACAGTATCATATCCTTATAATGTTCATACTTTATAATTTCTTTTTAAGAAAATAAATATTTTATTTTAGCACACAAAAATCCATTATTTAGTGATCAGTAACCACATCCATGAGTTAAGAACCATTTTTCACCACTGAGGCACTAGATGTGCTCTACAACTGTAGTGTGGAACTTGCCTACCTACGCTCCTCCGCCTTAATTCTGAGACCATCCTGACAAGCCCTTTGTCGTTGAATATTAATGATTTTGAACTTTTGGAATTTTTACAATCCACTCTATTCTCTCCAACGCGTTTTCGATAATTTGGAGGCCAGAATTCATTGTCCATATGTCACGATAATTTGTGAAAGAAATACATTATTCGCAATTATTCGTAACAAAATTCCCTAAAATATTCGCTATTTGATTTGTTTTAGCCACAATTCTTGTCTACATCACTCATAAGAATCAAATGACGCCTTGCACGGCGTGCTACTACGCCAGAGTTCACAGATACAGTAATTGTTAGTCGCGCAGCACTGTGATTTAGTATCTCTTATACCGAAATTATAGCCATGAGATCTGGAGATGTACATAGTATTTAAACCACAGGGACGTAACACTTTCTTTCAAAAATCCTACCTACGTACTCAAGCATTGACCGGAATTCAAACTGCAGGCGCTATTATGAAAAGTCAGCAATGAATTATGCAAAATTTTAAGCCGATAGACTTTCTCGTAGTTCCAGAAGCACAGTATTTTTTAAGATTAGTAGATGAAAAGCCAGCAATGAATTATGCAAAATTTTAAGCCGATAAAATTTCTCGTAGTTCCAGAAGCACAGTATTTTGTAAGATTATTAGTTACACTATAATTGACTGCAATTTATTGAACGGGTATAGCTGCTATATTCAACTTTCTTGTGTTTATTTGGCTAAGACTGCTCGATCCATTGAGCAAGCCAAACAGAACTAAAATATAATTTGTCTAAGAACATGCAGGGCTTGCATTTTACTTGAGACTGTCAGCAACGCTCACGAACAATATATTCAACAAAATCTTGGATCTAAAAGTATTATCTCCTTTTAACAGACCTGGTATTGTTCATAATATCAGTCGGGCATATAGGGCGGAGAAATTAATTTCGATGGAGCTAACAAGCTAAATGAGATTAAATTAATTAGAAATTTTAGTGATGTTCAAAAAGATACAAATGTTGAACAGTTATGGTAGTATAAACTATTCATGACATGTATCGAAAGTAGAGCTATTCACAAGGAAAATCATTTCATACAGCGTAGTTTCTGTTAAGAGTTAGAGATAATAGAAATCGTAGAAGTGATTATCGAAACATATTCACCATCTGAATGATAATTAGGTTCTGTCTACGAAGCACTGATATATTAAGAAGTTGTGAATGATAACAGCAAGAGTTATGTAGTTTTTTTAAATTTCGTGTTGCTATTTCTAGCCGAGTGCAGCCCTTGTAAGGAAGACCCTCCAATGAGAGTGGGCGGCATCTGCCATGTGTAGGTTACTGCGTGTTATTGTGGTGGAGGGCAGTGTTATGTGTGGTGTGTGAGTTGCAGGGATGTTGGGGACAGCTCAATCAACCAGCCCCCGGGCCATTGGAATTAACCAATGAAGGTTAAAATCCCCGACCCGGCCGGGAATCGAATTCGGGACCCTCTGAACCGAAGGCCAGTACGCTGACCATTCAGCCAACGAGTCGAACAGTTATGTAGTAATACTGGGTGAATCTTTGGTCCTATGTTAGGTAATTTTGTTGACAGTTAATGATAGAATGAGTTCTTCTTTAAAATAGGTTATACATGTAAAAGAAAATCGCATGTTTATCATCCTCACTGTCATTATAATTGTGGAGAAAAATACAGTCATTTCATTACAATGGAGATTTCGATTACTAATGTCGTATCGCCTAAGCATTCAAGAACGTTGAGTGTCAGAGAGAAAACATTGAATTCGACTAGAAATTCAATTTTAAACACTTAACCTCATGCTAGCTTAGCTTAGCTTAGCTTATGGATTCTGCAGATCTCATAGGTCCTGTTGTTTCCTTTCTAGTTGCTCAACATCGCATGATAATATATTGTAGCTTTTTGGCGACTGAGCGATGGTGACCGTGGTCCTGATTTTCCTGCTATTAAAATAAGAAATCATAGAAAATAATCCTCTAACCTGCTAATAATAATACTAATACTACTACTACTACTACTACTACTACTACTAATAATAATAATAATAATTGTTATGGGGTTACCCGTGGAATGCAGAGGTGAAAGAAGGTGCGGGCTGGAATGGGTCTATCCACAAAGCTGAGATATGAATTAAAATTGCATTAAAGGTTATATTTTCGAAAATATCAAAACTTAACAATTTCCACATAGAATAAATAACAACAAGTCAAATCAGGTACAAGACCAGGAAAGCCAAGATTTAGAGACAATTTAACAATCTGGGCCTCAAGCCCTAATTTTTACAATTTCTGAGCTCTCAGCTCACAACCACATATTTACCAAAGAGCAGAAAACCCCTTCAATCAAGGAGCCTTGGCTCCAAAAACCATATCAGACCTCCTAGAGGCACTTTTACCACATATAAAAGAGCAGACCCGCTCTCAATTTTTCTGAGCCTATCAAAGGCCACAACAGTCTTTACCATTAACTGCCCTCAAGGCACACTTACAAAGAAACAGGGGTATCTTGTACCCAACCTACTGGGCCTTAGTAGAAAAAAAAACAGGTTAAGTAATGGCCTAAAATGCAAAATGAATGGAGGCGAGAATCTGCACTCCTACATGAAAATTCTTGAAACCTAAGAGGCACTAGGCCGATGAAACAGGGGCTATTCCCAAACTATGGAGGTGACTCGTATACAGAATAAATTTAACACATTAAAGGTAAGGGTTATTCTGCCCGAAGGCAGGTCCGAACCTTCGCAGAGGTGTTCCCGAGCCGGAGTTTACGTGCGGGAAAGTGGCCAGTTCCTTTCCGCTCCTCCATCCCCTTACCCCCCACCAACAGCGCGTGGCAACCCATCCAACTCCTGACCACGCCCAATGTCGCTTAACTTCGGAGATCTCACGGGATCCGGTGTTTCAACACGGCTACGGCCGTTGGCTAACACATTAAGGAAGAGTAGTAAAACGGTTACAAAAACGTAGTCACCTCAAATCACAAAATGAAGGGGAGCTCGAGAGGGTAAAGCACTCTCTATCCCCGATTTACAGTTAAAGATAGGTGAAGTTTTACAAAAGCGACGGCAAATTACATGTTTGAAGACAGGTTACATAATAAAGGTTTCGGACCTTCCGCGCGGGTTAAACTGCTGAGCTGGCAAGAAATAAAGATGTTAAGCGGCCATTACCTTGTTGAAGAGCAGCTGCCTGATGAAAGGGGGCGCTTCCCGCCTCCTGCTACCTGTCCATACACTAAGCTAAATGTTGATGATGTGGCCCAAAGACAAGAAAATCAGCAGTTTTTATACCCTCGAGGAAAATTCGAGACCTTTCATGAATAAAACAGCCACACCCACAGGCTTTTATTGGCTGGTTAAAAGTTACAAATCAAAATTGAAGAAGAAAGACACGATTGGCCAAAATTTAATTACAGAAATAATTGATTGGCTAACTTAAAAACTGGCGGAAAGAAAATATTAATATTGCCAACCTACAAATTAAAGAACGAAATTTGGTTATAGGAAAACTTATGAGTACAAAATATCTTCAAGAAAAGTTCCTTCACTTCGCACCAGGGTGCATGATCATAGTTTTTTGGTAGAGACATCTATAAGAGAATGTCCACACTTCTTGATCAATGGAAAACAAAACAAGTTGAAATCCACACAATATTGACAACTTCGTAATCAGAAAGTTTACGGTAGTGACATCTTCTGAGAAACTAATGAGTTGATCCAGTTTTTAAAGTTCAGAGTTTCTCCTGTAGAGGAGTACTTTAAGGCGGAAAATTCAAATGCGCGGCGTAGAGATGTACCAGCCGGTAAAATAATAATAATAATAATACGAACTCAGTTACTATGTTCCTCTGGGCTGCCTGTGCATCAGTTTTAACGTTCATTTTACTCTACCACATGGCAAAACGGAAGCTCTCATGGGCGTGTATGGCTGGGTTCTAATTAATTTTGTCGGGTAAAAACATGTCACCTGATACCTTTTACATACCGAATCGTACGATATGGAGTGTCGAATGGACTTCAGCCAACCATTCGAAAATCCGACTCCCCATACCGGGTTTGAATCCGAGATCCTGGGATCTGGCGGCTGACAAATTACCACTGATCCAGAGCCTGTTAACGAATGACGTTTTAATCCACCATATCCCGAGTGAAATGAATGAGCCTGATGTTGATGGATGACCATTCTTCTCTTACAAATAATCTATATTTAGAGGGGTCTTTATCTGCAGGAAACGGATCACTGTAAATGCTACCTCCTGTATCCATTTGTTCAGTGAATTTGCCATTTTGCAGCTCTCAATATCCCAAGGATTTGTTCTACTGAATTGTCCACCTGTGTGTAATATCTCGGTGTGACTACAAACTAAGGGATACACAAGTTGTTTCTGAGTAATGGAAATATACTTTTTAACTTACCCTCGGAGAAATGCCACTAAGGGAATGGAATAATTAACTAACAATATACGGTCAATGGTTTATGAGAAAGGAAAGTTTGAAGGTTGCATCGTGCCGGATGTACATATCATGTCGAACCGCTTCAAGGATTGAAGCTAATGCAGACAATCATTGTTGAATTCGACGAACAACGGGTTAAAAACCGTTCGTAATTATGGGAGGTAAAACTCCAAACTAGATGCGCATGCTTAGGACGAATGCTCACCTCAGGAAGCTAACAGGAGCGAAATATAGGAAACAGACGGATAGCAGCGACTTTGAGTGTAAGCACACGTGGATGGAGTACATTCATAAAAGAAACGTTATAATAATAATGCCATTTACTTTACTTCCCACTAACTACTTTTATGGTTTCCGGAGACGCCGAAGTGCCGGAATTTAGTCCAGCAGGAGTTATTTTACGTGCCAGTAAATCTACCGACATGAGGCTGACCTTTTTTAGCACCTTCAAATACCACTGGACTGAGCCAGGATCGAACCTGCCAAGTTGAGGTCAGAAGGCCAGCGCCTCAACCGTCTGAGCCCGACAAGAGAATTAGAAAAAAAGGAGCAGTTATCTAATACTTCCTTAAAGCTAAGCACCGGTTGATTTACAACTTCGAAATCTATAAGGGAAACAGGATGGTAGGATGGGGGTGATTATTTAAGGACTTTAACCGTTTACTATAGTTTAATGAAATGAAATGGCGTATGGATTTTAGTGCCGGGAGTGTCCGAGGGCATGTTCCGCTAACCAGGTGCACGTTTCTCGATTTAACGCCCGTAGGCGTCGTGATGAGGATGATGACAACACATACACTCAGCCCCCGTGCCAGAGAAATTAACAAATTATGGTTAAAATTGCAGACCCTGCCGGGAATCGAACCCGGGACCCCTGTGACCAAAGGCCAGCACGCTAACCATTTAGCCATGGAGTATAAAAATACAATTTTGGATATACTTCCCTTAAAACTCCTGAATATTCACAACTACTTGACATAGATTGCTGCAGTTTTTAAGTAAAGCTTCATTCCTTGTAGTGTTTACGCTAGCATAACAGTGTAGTTGTTTAGAGTGTGGCATTTTATTTATTTTTACTTAATTCAGTTTACTGATTTACTTTGAACACGGTTTCCACGAAGTACTTATATTTGACACTTCCAATATTTTAGGCATGTATATTGTACAAGCTTGTGAACGGAAAATATTTCGTTTTTCAGCAACGCTTTAAGATTATTAAGCCAAGCCAGTGAACCAAACTCGCAGCAAAATCTTTATTATAATAATGGCTTCAGCAAATGGGAGAAGACATTTTGATTCCACGCCAAATTGGCTGCTTGCGCGTCAATCTTGATGTTCCGTTTTACTCTACCAGACAGCACAGTAAACTGGATCTCTCTTGGGTCATCTGTAGTTGAGTTTTAATCAGTTTCGTCCGGTAAGCACAAAATGTGTCACCAGAGATCTTTTACACGCCAACATCGCATGACATGGAGTTTCAAATGTACTTTCTTCTGCCTTTCAAAAATCCAACTACCCATGCAGGATTTGAACCTGCGAACTTGGAATTCAGAAGCCAACACTTAACCACTTATTCATGGAAGGCAACCCTGTAAAATATAAGTCCTTAACAAAAATATATTTATGTTTGTATTCATGTATGTATGTAATCACTTAAGGTTACTAGTTCGTTGGACTGATAATAATTCTTCCTTAAGAGTGAAATATTGTGTAACTGGTGTCTCTTGTCTTACAGGAAACTTCATCTTCTCGGTCTCATTGCCGCCTGCTTGTTTACAATGAGCGTCATTTCTGTGAGCGCCGCTGGTTTCTCCGATCCAGACCTCGATTTTCTTGCTAACGTCATATTGAGTAAGTGTTGTTTTATTCAAAATTGTCTTGAAACTTTCAGTGTATTTGGTCGTGGCGAGTACATGTCGTACATGCCGAAGAGATTGAAGTAACTTACAGAACAAAAATAACCAACCGGACACTGGAGGAATCCGAAACTTCAACCTTTGGATTTCACGTCCAATGCTCTCCCGATTTAGCTTCAGTGACTTAGGTTATTCTTGTTACGTTGGGAGAGATTAGAGCCACAGATCTGGCACTACCACCAGTGCAATTAATTTTAGAGTGCGCTAATCGCCCGCAGAGCAATCAGCATTCAATTTATTTATTTAATAGCGCACAAATGTGCATTAAAAATACGTTAATCTTTCGCATATTCTAGTAAAGATTTTGTTCTCTTGTTGCACTTGCTGAAATGATAGCGATCGCAATGTTTGTCACACAACATACACACACAATGTAGAGACGGTTAATGAAAGCCTGATCGCAGGCATAGACGATGGTGAAACCCATGTACCGCCAGCCTATTCAAAGCACTTCTCATGTCATTATTTGGACCAGTCCAGCTGCGGTCAATCATAGCATCAGTTGAGTCAAAGTCCAGGCTGATTTCTGCTTGTTTCCTCTTTCTCTCTCTTCTTGCTGCGTATGTGGAAGCTGCATTCTCATTTTCAAATCTTCCAGTAAAAAAGTTTCTTTGGATAATTCATACGCAAGTCGGGATGGGGACATTTTGGAGATGCCCAGTGTTCGTTTCAGAAATCTGGCCTTTACATTTTCAATAGTCCGAAGGTCGGACACCTTTAGTCTTTCCCAAATAAGTTCCATACCATATGTGAGAACTGGGAGGATCTTCGCGTAAAATAAGGCCATGGCTGTGTCTAGCGATAGTCTACTCGGGTTTGTAATGTCATATATGCTTCTGATGGCTGCTAAAGATCTTTCTCTTACGTGAATTCTAAATGAGGTGACCGTAGGTTGTAAAGTCACACACAGATATGAGAACGAGTTCACTATGTCTAGGTCTACCCCTCCACATTGTATTCTGTCACTAGATGCGATTCTTCCCCCTTTCCGGAAAACCATCTGAACTGTTTTATTCTTATTTTTTCACAAGGCTGTTGTTGACTGCGTACTCTTCAAGTTTGTCCATTGATCTTTGTAGCTCTTCCCTGCTACTCGAACCCATAACAATATCGTCTGCATATTGATAAAGTAAATAATTTACCATTTTGATGTCTGATTGTGTCATGTATGCTATCAATGAGGTTTGCTACTGCATGTACTGTAGTGTTCCTCTTCCTTTCATAAAGCCGAACTGCAGTTCTGGAATCTTTGTGTAGGTCTCTGCGACGAGCCTGTTCTCTAAAATTCTTGAATACACTTTGAAGATGTTATTTTCTAGAGCAATTCCTCTATATGAATCAGGATCATCTCTGTCTCCCTTTCCTTTGTACAACATTTTTAAGTTTGATTGTCTCCAAATTTCCCGAATTTTCCCTGTAGTGAAACATTTGTTGAACAGAGTGGTCCATATATCTAGTAGTACATCGATAGTGTCTTTCAGATTTTCATTGAATATGCCGTCTGGTCCCACAGCCTTTTCCTTTGAGCTGAGTATTGCTGCTTTAACTTCGTCCTGTGTTATCGGCTCGGACACTGCTTCCGTGGTCTTACGAAGTGATAGAGCTATCTGAACAATTTTTGCGTTTGGAGTCTTAGAGAAATGTTGTTCCCATGAAGCTATTGGGAAGTCTGGGGTGATACAATCCTTTCTCTTCTTTAAAGCGATGAAGGGGTTCCTCTGAGCATCCCTAGCTTGCGTGAGAGCTTGGTTTTCAATTAATAGAGCTTTTTTTCTTCCTGATTGTTATTTTATATTCTTTCCTCTTCGCCGCATATTCTGCCAGTATGTAATTACTATCCGACTGTCTTGCTTTTTGCAGAAGTTCTAAAGTCTCTTTTCTAAGGTCGTAACATTCCTTATCGAACCATATCTTTGCAGTTTTGGGAGGTCTTTTTAGTTGGGCTTCCTTAATGAGATTCAGCGTCATGTCCAGCGCTAGGACGGTGAGGCCCTCCTCAATCATTTCTGGGATTTTCTCTAGGCTGCTCATCTTCGTTTCAAGGATTTCAAGATCTATGTACCTTGTGGTGAGCATTTGGAAATTATTCGTAAGATTTCCTCTTGTTTTACCGAAGTCAACAGATACTGAAATTGGAATGTGCTTTCTTAATGTGGCCACTGGGTCTTGGTACATAACTTCTCGAGCAAGTATTTTATAGCATTTGCCTTTAACAAAAGCTAGGTCAATAGTACTTTTCCCATTGGGACTAATGTAGGTAATTTCTTCCGTTCCATTAATCAATATGTATCCTTAATCATATAGAAGGTCAAAGATAAGTCTGGGTTTGTGATCGAGTGTATCGATTCTACAGTTGATATCACCGCCCAGGACCACGTTTTGGTCTTCTTTCGATAATGTAATGGCTTTTCACTATATGTTCAATTACATCATCTACCATTCTAGCCGGGCTTATGTAGATACCTATAATAGTAATTTTGTTTGTTCTGATAAGTATCATGTTTTCTTCTGTGTGAACTTCCTTTACAGCACCTATGTTGTTTTTGTGGAATATGCTGACTCCACCTTCCGGTCTTCCTCTTTCTTTTGGAGTGGCTAAGCCATGCTTGCTGTACAGATATGGTAATCAGCATTCAGTTTGACGTCGTATTCTAAAACTCTGCACAGTCTTTAAAGTTAAAAATACCTTCAACGCCAAGTTTGACATCCAAGTTACAGTGCTACTCCACTTCATCGTATCAGTGTTTTGGAGGAAGTCTGATGACGTGTAGACATTCCTTTACACCGTGCCTAATAATCATTATTTGGGCTAGGGTCGCACTAGGTACAATACTTCCTAAGATACTATTGCAACAATTGCCTTGAGCGACAATGAAAGTCTTTGAGGAATACCACATTCAACATACCAATTCATTCCACTGTAACTTGAACCAAGAATCTTCTAAGGGTACAGCTAAACCAACCAACCAACCAACCAACCAACCAACCAACCAACCAACCAACCAACCAACCAACCAACCAACCAACCAACCAACCAACCAACCAACCAACCAACCAACCAACCAACCAACCAACCAACCAACCAACCAACCAACCAACCAACCAACCAACCAACCAACCAACCAACCAACCAACCAACCAACCAACCAACCAACCAACCAACCAACCAACCAACCAACCAACCAACCAACCAACCAACCAACCAACCAACCAACCAACCAACCAACCAACCAACCAACCAACCAACCAACCAACCAACCAACCAACCAACCAACCAACCAACCAACCAACCAACCAACCAACCAACCAACCAACCAACCAACCAACCAACCAACCAACCAACCAACCAACCAACCAACCAACCAACCAACCAACCAACCAACCAACCAACCAACCAACCAACCAACCAACCAACCAACCAACCAACCAACCAACCAACCAACCAACCAACCAACCAACCAACCAACCAACCAACCAACCAACCAACCAACCAACCAACCAACCAACCAACCAACCAACCAACCAACCAACCAACCAACCAACCAACCAACCAACCAACCAACCAACCAACCAACCAACCAACCAACCAACCAACCAACCAACCAACCAACCAACCAACCAACCAACCAACCAACCAACCAACCAACCAACCAACCAACCAACCAACCAACCAACCAACCAACCAACCAACCAACCAACCAACCAACCAACCAACCAACCAACCAACCAACCAACCAACCAACCAACCAACCAACCAACCAACCAACCAACCAACCAACCAACCAACCAACCAACCAACCAACCAACCAACCAACCAACCAACCAACCAACCAACCAACCAACCAACCAACCAACCAACCAACCAACCAACCAACCAACCAACCAACCAACCAACCAACCAACCAACCAACCAACCAACCAACCAACCAACCAACCAACCAACCAACCAACCAACCAACCAACCAACCAACCAACCAACCAACCAACCAACCAACCAACCAACCAACCAACCAACCAACCAACCAACCAACCAACCAACCAACCAACCAACCAACCAACCAACCAACCAACCAACCAACCAACCAACCAACCAACCAACCAACCAACCAACCAACCAACCAACCAACCAACCAACCAACCAACCAACCAACCAACCAACCAACCAACCAACCAACCAACCAACCAACCAACCAACCAACCAACCAACCAACCAACCAACCAACCAACCAACCAACCAACCAACCAACCAACCAACCAACCAACCAACCAACCAACCAACCAACCAACCAACCAACCAACCAACCAACCAACCAACCAACCAACCAACCAACCAACCAACCAACCAACCAACCAACCAACCAACCAACCAACCAACCAACCAACCAACCAACCAACCAACCAACCAACCAACCCGACGACCGACCGGCCAACGGCTTAGTTTAACATGACTGTTTATAATTGTGATTATGGTTATAGAAAATATGAATTATAGGCACGTGGCATGTGATTTCAAATATTCTTTATGCACTGGCCTGTACTGTGTAGAGATGAGAAGAATGCAAGAATGAGGAATGTGGCCTGCAAGCACGAACTTCCTGTTATGCCCAGACAGATTGGCTCTTATCTGCTCGTATCTGCTACACGAAAACATCGACTCACGCTTTGCAGTTTGCTGGATTACAACTGACAAGAGCGAAGAGCTGCCAGTAGAAGATAATATAAAGTCACCTGGATAGTAGCGGAGTTGCTATGGTAACCATTGCGTCACTGGCTCTGCTGGTGAAAACCCCTTCGCCCCGTGCCTCAGCGGGCAAGTGCATTCTTCTGATCTCCCAACAACACTCGAACTTTTGGTGAGAGGTCAGTGATGATCTCATTCAACTATCACACACCCTAGGCGCAGTTGCAAGAGCTGGTGGAGAGTGGTGACATTCGCCGGCTATCGCGAGAGTAGATCCCTACTTTCATCTGTGGTACAAAATTCTGGAATAGTAAAATCGTAGAACCAATATCTCATTTCAAATTCCAAATAGCAACATTTGGGGGAATTTCCCAAAGAATGATGGTAGAGAAGAAGTTGGATAAAACCAGTGTGGTTTCAGACCACAAAGAAGCTGTTAGGATCAGATTTCCAGTACGCGTCAGGTAATTGAAAAATGCTACGAAAGGAACAGACAGTTATGTTTATGTTTCGTAGATCCAGAGAAGGCATATGCCAGAGTATGGAGAGCTTATGAGATTAAGGCAGTGGCGTATGCTGGGATCAAGACGTGGGCTACCACTAGACTTACTTTACCCGTTTTCGATAGTCGGTTTAGTGAACGCGAAGCCTTCAGCGTTTTGAGCTGCAACCAATAGCCAACACAGAAGCCTGTTGTGTTGTGAAGGCAACTTCACGAGCAACTGCCCTGGCCTCTGCTACTGTCAATACTCAACAGCTGATCAGTGGAGATGGAAGCCTAAGGTTTAGCAAATTAAAGCCCGGTTTTGTGGCTAAATGGAGAGAATGCATGTCTTTGTTGCCATGGCCCCGGTTCAATTTTCAGAATCAACCCCCTCACACTATTAATTCCTCTGGCTTGGGGACTGGGTTTTTATGATGTCTTCGCCATTCATTTTATCCTCATTAGGTCACCACCAAGCCTATACAGATGCATTATTATTATTATTATTATTATTATTATTATTATTATTATTATTATTATTATTATTATTATTATTATTATTTAAATAGACATGTTGAATTTTACAGCGTCGTACCCATCGTTCAGTGGTTAATTAGCTTCCTCGGGAGATCAGTGGTGGTGTTCGACCCATGATCACGGATTCTATGTTAGTCCTATAACAGGAGCCCTGCAGTGTCTTCCTACAAGGATGTAGAAGTAAACGGGAGTGAAATACTAGCATTCTGTTATCTATATAAAAACGCCAGACATTTGGAGGTGAGGAAGTATATACGATGACGATGAGTAACGCATGGTTGACAGTTAGCAGTGGCGATCTGGCGCAAGGCCGCACTAGATAGACAGGCCACAAGGCTCGGACCGTGACGTCACGCTAGTGGCTGGCGTTCATCATGGCAGTGTAGGGCCCGCTCTCACTTTCACCATGATACTGTTCATTTATTTTACCTTAACGATAAAATTGAACACTCCTTCAATTGTGGCTTTACTTAAGCTTGTATACTACACGAGTTTTATGCGGGGAGAAAACTGGAAGGGCAGTACATGTACATTTCTTTACGTAAAATTATGATGACATCTGTCACTTGTAACTCAACACGGTATCTTTAAAAGATTAGAACGCATAATACGTATACAAAAAGTTTTAATGTTACTAGGAAAATGCATGATGGCAATTCACAACAAAAGTCTGAAACCTTTCTTAGAAATTAAGCTGCAACTTAAAACTTACCTAAGAATTCCTAAGGTTTCAGTTTGTACATTTTTATTTTCCTGAGGATTTCTTCTTCTCAGCGATGAGTTTATCTACGGTAACTTTTCTATTGTTATTCAATAATATATTACAAAAGATGTATATACATCTGTCAACGAAATGTTTAAAACTATTTATTTAATCACAGCATGTTTAAACATTTTCGTTTTCCAGAACATTGTTGACAAGCGAAGTCAGAATTTTTCTCTGAGAATCCTCATGTAAAAACATTAGTATACAGGTTTACATTTTGTAGCTCTAAAAGAGTCTGGTACGACACCTTTTTATACAGGGCAGGAGCAAGCCAAGGCCGCACTAGATAGACTCAGACATTTTTTTGTCTGACTCAGAGTTGTCAAAGTCAGGATAAGTTGTCAGCTTGATTAAGCCAGTTATTTATTAAGATTTTAAATAAATGACCAGTATCAAACAATTTTGTGTGTGTGTGTGTTTCGTCAAATGGATTTTGAAAAGTGGTTTGTAAACTGCTTTTGCACAGCTTTTCAAACATTTTCCTGTTATTATTAGAAATTATGCATGCTACCTTATAAGCTATAGGACTATCTGTTAATACTTTAAAGACTTGCAAAGTTAGTTCTTCTAAGAAATGTCATATTAGGTTCTTACATGGAAACAAATCAACAACGTCTTTATTTTTTTAAAGACTGGATGACAACATAAAAGTTTGTGCAGTTGTAGCTAATGTAGTGTTATTTTCTCCGCTTTTACTACTAAAAGCAACTCCCTCTACCTTTCCTCCTAGCGGGCGATCTGGCCGTGCGGCTGTGAACGTGCATCGGGAGATAGTGGGTTTGAATCCCACTGTCGGCAGCCCTGAAGAAGGTTTTCCGTAGTTTCCCCATTTTCACACCAGGCAAATGCTGGGGCTGTACCTTAAGGCCACGGCCGCTTCCCTCCAGCTGTTATGCCTCTCCTATCCCATCGTCGCCATAAGACCTATCTGTGTCGGTGCGACGTAAAGCCACTAGCAAAAACAAAAATAAAACCTTTCCTCCTTTATAGTTCAGCTCACGTTTTATGTAGACTCCATTCAACAAGTTACAAAATATGTCATGTTCCTTTAACAATTTTAGTTTCTTTTTTCAAGTAATTCCAATGTGAATCATCAATACCCGAATTTCCCGTGCCTAGTTTTGCAGTAAAAGACTGTGAATAACCAAGTGGGGCATTGTAAAAAACGTTGACTGTCTTATCTTCTTTTACGCCCCAGGAAATGCGAAAAATATTGAAGTGAACCATGTTATTAGAATACAGGAGTAAGATACTTTCTTTGCAAAGGCTATATTTAACTGTTCCTTAAAAAAAATATAATTTATCAGTAATGATACACTCATTAACTTCACTTTCAATTTCATCCATTATTTTGTGTACAGATTCTATTTTATCGTGGACAGTCACTTTTGAGTTACGAGCAGGTCTAAACAGGAAGTTATAAATACTTTTCTAATTTGACCATTTTAATATCTTGCCCCCATCACCTAATGCACGTATATCAGGGTTATAACTCATGAAAATATCATGTTTAATGGATTTAAAATCAAGAGCCTCGTTTAATGTTATGGAAGTACCAATTTTCGGAATATTTTCCTCAGTCACATACATTTTGAAAATACAGACTTTGGCTGTTAAAGTTGACGGAAACTTTGTCCAAATCTAATTTGCGTTTAATACTGAAATTACCCTGAACTTCGTCGAAGTCCTTGATCCTGTCATATTCTTCCTCAGCTTTCTTTCTTTCCTTCCTCTTCCCGTTTTTCAATTTCTTCTTGTCTTTGAATAGGATTTTTGCTCGTTGTTGGAAGATGTTTTATACAGATAGGCAGGCACATTTTAAAACTTAGGAATAGCATCGTTTGAGAGTTTTAAATGGTTAGGTTTTACAGTTAAAAGAGACTCATCAGGTCTTTTAACGGAATCGTCCCTAATTACGAAACTTCGTCGAAGTGTTTTATGCACACAACTGAGCTTGCTGAAGGGATGAATTCGGTTCGATGGATAGCTATGATCCACTTTTGTTTCCGAAACACGCCAGTAGGAAATTTAAACACTGAAATATTAGGCTGTTTTGAACTGTAGTTTATTCTACAACCAGGTATACAACACGACGTGGCCATAATTCACAATGTTCACACACGTTTAAATCATTCAACACCATCGATAGCCTCACTGCTGCGAAGTTCAGATCAGCTTATAAGTCTCTGGCGAGAAGTGAAGCGGCTGGCGACTAGTGTGACGTAGCGCCCGAAGTGGAGGGGGAGCCTTATGGCCTGTATATCTAGTTGGCCTTGTCTGGCGGAACGAAGCCTAGCACAGCTATCACCCCTGTCCCAGCACTTATCAGACATACGTCAGCAAGCCGCGTGAATTTGGGCGAGGGGAGAGGGACGAGAGTCTCGGCTGCGATATCAGTCTCCGATGCTTAGCTCTCAGAAATATGTGCGACGTTTTATCTCAACAACTCCTCCGAGACAAAATGTCGGTATGTCAGCGTCTACGAAATCTCTAAACGTAGTTATTTGGACGTGAGACCAATATCATCATCATCATTATTATTATTATTATTATTATTATTATTATTATTATTATTATTATTATTATTATTATTATTCCTACTTTTTACAACAAAAGAGTGAAAAGCAAATCTGATTTTTGATGCTGCACGTGTAGGCCTACATGTTAGTTTAGTTTTAATGTTTGCATAACCTTCTTCAGTATAACTGAAATACCTTGGCAAATGCATATAACACTCTTTTCTTCAGTATTATCTGCCGACTGGCCTAAAAGCAGAAGGTAGATTACGATTTGCCCAAGGGGATCTGTAGACGCCTGGCTTTCGACCGGTACCTGTAACATACGTGTGAATGCTTAGTCAGCTGGAGAATCATAAAATGTTCTTGAATACATGACGTTTTACGTCCTACTAACTACTCGGTAAATCTACCGACAAGTGGTTGGGGTACTTGAGTACCTTCATATACCTCCGAACTGATCCCGGATCGAACTCGCCAAAACAACAAAACGTGGCATAATTAAATTTTTGTGCAAGAAAGATGCTTTGAACGGGAAAACTGTCACGAAGATTGCTTGCGCTGCATGGTAAGGCAAGTCCAAGCGCTGCCAACGCAGCAATGGACAGTCAGCTCTAGGTCCAGGTCAACAACTCTCTGTCGGACCCCTGCCCCATATGTGCTGGGGTCCCTCAGGGAGGGGTTGTCTCTCCTGTACTTTTCAACTTATACATGTCTGGCATACCCCGTCCTCCGCGCGTGTATTTCTACATGTACGCTGACCACACTGCCATTTCCGCTGTCTCTTGGCAAACACCCAGAGTCAAAAATTATCTTCAAGATGCGCTCTCCACTATCGAACCTTGGCTTCGACAATGGAGAATCAAAATTAATGTTACTAAGAGTAGTGCTACACTCTTTTCTAAACGATCCAGATCTGACCCTCAACCACTGATCTTTCTTGGCGAAGTGAATCTGGTGGTCTGATGTTGCCAAATACCTGGGTGTTTCCGTGGACATAGGATTGAGATTCAAACACCATGTAGCTAGAATTTCGGCCCAGGCATTCCGCCGACTCTATGAAATGGTTCCCATTATGAAAGCCGACAATGGGCTCAACTTGGAAAACAGGCTCCTGTTGTATAAATCCTCCGTTCGGCCAATCCTCGAGTATGCCAGTCCAGTCTGGAGATCGCAGCCAAAATGCACCTAAATCAAGTTCAACGCGTCCAAAATCGTGCCTTGCACATGACCACAGGTGCACAATGGTGCACATTCACAATGACCTACATATTGATGAAGTCCACTCCAGAATACATGATCATACAGACAATTGAAGAAAATAAAAACATGAAGATTTTAAAGAACAGCATGTCTACAGGAAGACCAAAAATTACAAAACTTAAGAACCAAAATGGAGAAATAGTCACAGATAGGCAAAAGATTACTGAAGTTATTAGAGATTTCTACTATAAGCTGTATACATCAACCATTAATAAACCATCCAGTGATGAACAACTAGCCCAGAATTATACACATGAAGTAACACCGGAAGTAACCACTGCTGAGATTGAAAGTGCTCTTAAACAACTAAGGAATAAAAAATCCCCTGGGGAGGATAAAATAACGAATGAAATGCTGAAATTAGGTGGAAGAGATCTGCTAGAAGCCGTGAGAATACTCATGAACAATTGTATTAACTCTGGAAGAATACCAGAAAATTGGAAAAATGCTGAAGTGATACTTCTCTTCAAGAAAGGTGATAAGGAAAATTTAGAGAACTATCGTCCTGTGAGTTTGTTATCACACCTTTATAAGCTCCTGACTAAAATTGTAACCAACCGCCTCACAAGAGAACTGGATTTTTATCAACCTGCCGAGCAAGCGGGATTTCGTAAAGGCTTCTCAACTGTTGAACACATCCAGACTATTCGTCTTCTTCTGGAGAAAACCACTGAGTACAACATCAAGATTCATCTGGCCTTCATTGATTATAAAAAAGCTTTTGACTCAGTGGAGATCTGGGCAATCATGAAGGCACTTCAAAATGCCATGATAAACTCAAGGTATATAAAGCTTCTGGAAAACATTTATGATCAAGCAACAATGGTAGTCAGAGTGGACGAAGACCTCATCACCAATAAAATCCCAGTTGGCAAAGGAGTTCGACAAGGTGACACAATCTCTCCAAAGCTGTTTACCCTTGCCTTGGAAGATGTATTCAAAACCCTTCATTGGGATAATAAAGGAATAAAAATCAACGGGGTATATTTGAACCACCTGCGTTTTGCCGATGACATTGTGCTCATAAGTGAAAATCTAGATGAGCTAGAAAGCATGATCCAAGAATTAAAAACTGCTTCTGCTAAGATTGGTTTGGAAATGAACATTAATAAAACGAAAATACTAAGCCCAGAGAGTCGACCACTTAAAACGGGAAACCAATATATAGAAGCTGTCGATGAGTACATCTATCTTGGACACAAGATAAAACTTGGAAAAGACAACCAACGTGCAGAAATTCCTCGCAGAATAGGTATGAGTTGGACTGCATTCCGAAAACTAAGATTCATCCTCACTAACAAGGATGTTCCAATTAACCTGAAGACCAAGGTTTATAATACGTGCGTGCTGCCAGTTACAACTTACGGTCTGGAAACGATGACTCTGACGAAGGAAAGTGCTCGCAAGCTTCAGCGAACACAACGAGCCATGGAGCGACAGATGCTAGGGATCAGCCTTAGGGATAAGATCCGTTCAGAGGACATCAGGAGAAGAACTAATGTAACAGACATCCTAGAGATAGTAGCAAAACTAAAATGGCAATGGGTAGGACACGTAGCTCGACAAGACTACAACAGGTGGACCTCTAGGATTGTTCACTGGAGACCATGGGGACACAAGAGAGGCATTGGAAGACCCCTGAAGAGATGGCTCGACGACATAAAGCTGTTGGCTGGAACACGCTGGTTCCAAGTGGCTCAAGACCGAAGACGATGGAAGCACATGGAAGAGGCCTATATCCAGCAGTGGATTGAAATAGGCTAGAAAAGAAGAAGAAGAAGAAGACTCCAGAATACTGAAATCAGCTAAAAAATTATACTCTGGTCTAGATTCTAATCCCAACCTCCTTATCACCAGCTTGGGTAACTATGACACTGAAGGTCTTCGATACAAGAAACCCAAGTCTCTCTTAGGCTAACTCAACCACCCTTCGGGGTGCAGGTCATAACCTGACCAGTCCGATTCCGTTCAAGGTACACCCTCCCCCCGCCCCACGTCTATGCAGTCTAGTTAACCAATATCCCGAAAGCAGCACTCGAGGCCCACAAGGCCGAAGGGCTAAATTTGCTCAAGGGATCTGGGTTCCACCAACACATCCATTGAGACGCGTGATCTGTCTGTTTTACTTACAGCTAATATTGCGACAGTCATATCTTTGGTCTGCTGAGGAAAATTCCGAAGACTAAGCGTTTCACAACTAATAAAGCGGTTCCGTATGCTGTGGAAGATTAGTTCAAACAGCAATTAGTGATCTTCATAATGGAGGTGATAGAGGCGACTATCTGCAATCAAATTGTTATCTGTATGTTGCCGTTGTGATATAGTATATCTTGTCCAATACTATTCACCAGTCCATGTTTCATTTGAACAACCCTAAAATATTTCTTAAATGCGTTTGTAGAGTAGTATATGTATTTATTCGTGATTATCTTTCAACAGGTGAGGAGACACCGTTCCAGTCAGTATACAAGGATCTGGCGGAAAAGCACAACGGATCATTAAAAAGCGTCTCCTTTGAAGCTCTGGTGAAGGCATCGACAGCATTCTTAGAGGATGATACAGGAGAACGTGCTTTGAGCGACTCCAGCAACAAGACGCGCTTCTTCGAAGAGCTCTGTAAGTGCACCTTAAGTAACAACATGCTTTCCGTTAATTTTTACCATGTATTTTCAGATGATCTTTTCATTAAATTACGAGGAGAATTTAATTCTTCATGTCCGAATATTCATTTTATGTTAATCATGTCCAAGGATATGACCAAATCTACATAAGACAAGCTTACATAACATTACTTAGAGCTAATATATTTATTGAAATTGTTCTGTTTATCTGTTACGGCGTATGGAATTAACAAAATGAAACTTACCTCAACACATAAAAATGAAATGACTTTTGTCTGTCTGCTTTCCGAAACGAAATCTAAAAGCTGGGCGAAATTTCGTGACAGAAAAGTCGTCACATGACTAACCAAGTTCCAATTCGAAATATAGATCTGGAAATATATTGTTTACGGAATTGTTTGCGAAAAATCACGTAATAGCTTACTTCCAAAACAGGTACCATGGTTACGTAAGTGTAGCAATGATGAATGTTTATTGATATGAAGGCGGTAGCCGACACATTGATAGTCTGTAGTTTATCGAGCTTGGTGAAGTATATGACGGTTTCCTACACCAAAAATGTATCTTAGTAAATTATCTTTCCAAACTGGTCCCAGGTTTCTAATAGGCCAACTTCAAAGCGCCAAAAACTCCAAATTTACTCGAAAGTATGGGAGAAATGAAATTAAAATTTAGTATTTATGTTTATTTTATCATTTTAAAATGCAATGGAAATTTGATTCGAATCGTTGTACATTAAACTGGGTGAATTTGACAAATAATGACACCAAGCACCAGGGTGAAAAATCGTGTGTGTGTGTGTGTGTGTGTGTGTGTGTGTGGTGGGGGATGGAGGGTTCCCCCCACATTAGATATAATGGAGAGTTCTGCGACCTCCTCCTCCTCCGGCTCCCAGGGGCCCGCTCCTCCTTCTCCTCCCGGGCGTCCTTCCCAGGGGCCCGCTCCTCCGCCGCCACCCGAGGGGCCTTCCCAGAGGCCTGCTCCTCCTCCCGCGGGAAATTTGAATTTGTAAACAAAGCCACATGCTTTTTGACAGCTGTCATCGACAACAACGCATCGCTAACCTCACTGCTGCCATCTTGACGGGCCTAAACCTCAGTGGTGCCAACTAAACCTTACTAGCGCGAGATTTGAATGGGTAAACAAAGCCGCGTGCTTTTTTTGACAGCCACTTGCTTTTTGACAGCTGTCATTGACAACAACGCAACGCTAATCTCAGTGCTGCCATCTTGACGGCCCTAAACCTTAGTGATGCTAACTTAACCTCACTAGCACGAGATTTGAATCGGTAAACAAAGCCACGTGCTTTTATTGACAGCTGTCATCCTCCATCTTTAATCAAGAGAGCACCGTGCTGCCCTCTTTAGCTGCATATCTTTGAAATTTGGTGGTGGATAATTTGAAAAATGCTTTTTGACAAGCAGCCATCTTTAATCAACAGAGCACCGTGCTGCCCTCTTTAGGTGCATACCTTTGAAATGTGGTGGCGGATAATTAGAAAAGTTATTTTTGACAAGCTGCCATCTTTAATCCACAGAACACCGTGCTGCCATTTTTAGCTACTTACCTTTGAAATTTGGTGGCGGACAATTTGAAAAATTCTATTTGACAAGCTGACATCTTTAATCAACAGAACACCGTGCTACTATCTTTACGGTTACTACCTTACGCACGTAGTAGCGGGTAATTTGAAAAAATTATATTTGACAAGATGCCATCTTTAATCAACAGAACACCGCGCTGCCCTCTTTAGCTACTTACCTTTAGGCGAAAAATTTGAAGAAATTGTATTTTACAAGCTGCCTTCTTTGATCAACAGAGCACCGTGCTGCTATCTTTATCGTAGTAGTGGGCAGTTTCTACGTAACAGCTGACATCCGCCATCCTGCATCGCTAACCTTAGTGCTGCCCTCTTTAGCTACTTACCTTTGAAATGTGGTGGCGGACAATTTGAAACATTCTATTTGACCACAGCCATCTTTAATCAAGAGAGCACCGTGATGGCAGCTTGTCAAAAAGAATTTTTCAAATTATCCGCCACCACATTTCAAAGGTAGGCACCTAAAGAGGGCTGCACGGTGTTCTGTTGATTAAGGATGGCTGCTGTCAAAAAAGCACTTTTCAAATTATCCGCCACCACATTTCAAAGATATGTAGCTAAAGAGGGCAGCACGGTGTTCTGTTGATTAAAGATGGCGGATGACAGCTGACGGAATTGCCCACTACTACGATAAAGATAGCAGCACGGTGCTCTGTTTAAGACGGCAGCTTGTCAAATAGAATTTTTCAAATTTTCCGCCTCAAAGGTAAGTAGCTAAAGAGTGCAGCACAGTGCTCTGTTGATTAAAGATGGCTGGTGTTAAAAAGCATTTTTCAAATTATCCGCCCCCACATTTCAAAGATATGTAGCTAAAGAGGGCAGCACGGTGCTCTCTTGATTAAAGATGGAGGATGACAGCTGTCAAAAAAGCTCGTGGCTTTGTTTACCGATTCAAATCTCGCGCTAGTGAGGTTAAGTTGGCATCACTAAGGTTTAGGCCCGTCAAGATAGCAGCACTGAGGTTAGCGATGCGTTGTTGTGGATGACAGCTGTCAAAAATCACGTGGCTTTGTGTACAAATTCATATTTCCCGCGGGAGGAGGAGCTGGCCCCTGGGAAGGCCCCTCGGGTGGCGGCGGAGGAGCGGTCCACTGGGAGCCGGAGGAGGAGGAGGAGGCCGCTGAACTCTCCAATATAACTACTCCCCACTGACGATATTATCTCAAAGGCTCCTCCCCACTAACATTTCTCCGGGGGGATTCTTTCATTATAAAATAATGAGGAAAATGTAGAACACATTTATTATTGAAATTACTGAAATTAATATATTTAACTGTGCTTATTTTCATAAAAACATCAGAAATAATACACATAATATATAGAAATAATAGAATGACCACCAGATCTTGAGCAATAATGTGACGTAGTGATGGCAACTGAGCACCTGCAGCCTATTTTTCATGTTTCACTCTGACAAATCCATTTGAAACCCGGGAATAATTTTCTATTATTTATCATTCTTGTTATAACAGCAGACTTGAAAAAAAAAAAGATTTAAAATTTACATTTTTCTGGTGGAGGGGGGTAATGTAGTTATCGGAGAAATATATACCCTCTCCCTCGACGGGTACTGCCTGAGATGAACACTGATAGTTAATCTCTACGATCCTTCTCCCCACCCCCAACGATTTTTTTTTCTGTTATCGCACCCTGCCAAAAACATACCTGTAGGATTTAAAATAATCCCGGTTTATACCGTTACAAAATGTTACATATTTTGATTTTTCTGTTTATAAACCCAGTCAGCAAACAAGTAGCTATTACTGTCAAAAAATGCTTTCACAGCCGCAGATCTTAAAATCACAGCAATAGAACCCGCTTTTGGGTGGTTAGGCCGTGTGCATTATGCAGAGTTTCGTCCAGACGTGCCATTTGGACTCATCAGCTGGAATGGCACGCCCCTCCAGGACTCTGCTTAGCAGTAGCAGACCAAACTGCTGCTGCTTAAATGCTTTCATTCCCCACCCTGAAGGGGTGGGGCGGGCCACCTAGAGGGTGTCGCCCTCTCTCTGGCCAAGAGATGCGGGCGGGTTGGGGAGATGTGATGGAAGAAGGAGGTGGGTAAAGGATGTGGAGAGTTAGGAGATGGGAGGGGAATTGCGTCTATTCCTAAGTATTTATTCTTTATTGAAGTGAGAATACAGTTGTGATTATGTCAAAATGAGCTGTGAACAAAGAGGAGAGGGGTTATACAAGGTGAGAGGAAAATAAATGAAGGGCAAGGGTGTTATAAAAGGAGGAGAAGCTAACAAGCGAAGTTAGAAGAAGGCGAAGGATATCAAAAGAGGGAGGTGGGGGAAAGTAAGGAGGTGGGGGCGGGAAGAAATAAGGATGAAATGATGGAGGAGGTGGTTGGGGAGGTGGGGCCGGCCGGGGACTACTTCGAGGTGTGGAGGGATGAGATGAAGGTTGTGGAGGTGAGCGAGATGGTTCTATGCGGTGATGACGGCCGTTGAGGTGGATCCCGGTGGCAATGAGGCGTTCAACGTCTTCAGCAGTCGGCAGATGAAGGCGGACGAGATAGGTGGGTCCAGCGGAGTTATAGATCCGAAAGGCTCGGCGCACTGGTATCCCTGTCTGGCGGAGTGTTTGGATGATAGATGCTGATGGAAGACTGGGCTCCACACCGCAGACGACACAGCTAAAGGTGGTAGTGCCGGTGGAAGGCGGTGGGACCAATGGTGGCTGTACCAAGTTGCCAGGAGTATCTTGATGGGAATATCCCTCTTCAGATGACGGAAGTGATGAGCGCTGGGGGTGTGTGGGGTCAGTGGAGGGAGGTAAGGGGAAAGGAAATGTCATGAGAGGGGAAGGATGAGTGGTAACAGTAGTAGTGATAGGAAGGGAAGAGGAGGTGTGAACTGAGGTGGTAATGGTGGAGGTAGCAGTGGTTAGAGTAGTGGCAGAGGTAACAGGAGGGAAGGACAAAGGGGGTGGGGGTGAGCAGTAGGGAGGTGGTGTGGTCGTAGCGGGCGGATCGATGGTTCCAGGCGGAGGGTCGTCGGTGTCCGGTAGCTCAGCCAAAAGATCCTCTGGAGTAGGTTCAACTGTATAGAGATGGTTGTGGATGCGTGCGCCATTCTTGATGATGGTAGAGACGTCGGCTGGAGTGGATAAATAGAGAAGTACATCGGATAGTGGTTGAGCTTCGTCGTCGACTACCCGGCAGGCACCATAGGCACCCGCCGGACGAAGAGCAGCGAGGACATCTTGGTCTGAGAAGACGAGAGGAACGTTGCGGGCAAGGCAGGTGTAGAGCATTGTGGGAAGGCCGACCTCCTACGTGGTGCCAGCCTATATGCTTTGTTGTCTCGGCAGGGTGATAAGTAAAGTTGAGCAGTCACCCGGCCGAAGAAAAAATATGCGTTGCGTTGAAGCAGAGGAGAGCAGTCGTCGTGTCCCCAACCAGAGCTCTTGAATGTTAAAAGCCTCTTCCGTTGGGGACCAAACTGCTTGCTTGCTTCAATGCTTTCATTCCCCACCCTGAAGGGGTGGGGCGGGCCACCTAGAGGGTGTCGCCCTCTCTCTGGCCAAGAGATGCGGGCGGGTTGGGGAGATGTGATGGAAGAAGGAGGTGGGTAAAGGATGTGGAGAGTTAGGAGATGGGAGAGGAATTGTGCCTATGCCTGGGTATTACACAATTGCTTTATTTAAGTCATAAGTACATGATACATAAAACATATATGATTTACGAAAGGGTGTGAGGGATAAGGGGGTGTGCAAGGGGGAGAGATGAAGTGTAGAAGGAAGTGCTGGGGTAAAGGTGCAAGGTAAAGAGATGAAGGCTGGCTGTCATGTGATTAAGTGAAGTGAGGAGAAGTCGAAGGAGTTCAAACGTTGGGATTGTTGGGGGGATGAAACCAGTCGGAGGAAGGGGAGGACAAACTGGTGGAGATGGGTAAACAGGAGGAGGGTCCGGCCGGGGTCGGCGACGAGGAAAGGTAAATCGGGTCGAAGGTTGGGGAGGCGAACGGGAGGGTTCCACACGATGGTGACGGTCATATAGCTTGATCCCATGAGTGATGAGTTGGTTCACGTCTTCGGGCGTCGGCAGGTGGAGGCGAACTAAAAACGTTGGACCATCAGCGTTGTGTATCCGAAGTGCTCGTTGTACGGGGAGTCCTTGCTGACGGAGGTGAGTAGCGATGATGTCAGTAGGAATACTTGGGTCCACCCCGCAAGCAACACAGCTGTAGTTATGAGTACGGTTGGGCGACGGTGGTGGCGATGGTGAATTGGCCATGTTTGTTGAAGTCCCAGTGTTTGTTCGCTCGGCAGGTGGCTGGGAGGTTATACACTGAGGTCTTGGTTGATCAGTGGTGGGAGGGTTAGGGAGTGTAGACATCATAAGGGGTAAAGGATGGGATAGAGTTGTAGTGGTGGTAGGGTGGGTTGGGGAGGTGGATGCAGTGGTGGTGGTGACGGTGGTGGTAGTAGTTGTGGTGGTAACAGGGTTGGTATGACTAGGGAACAACGGTGGCGATGGAGGAGGGGGTGAGGTTACGACGGGCGAAGCAGTTGTAACAGGCGTAGTAGGTTCATCTTCTGGCAGCTGGGCTAATATATATGATGGAGTAGAGGTCGCTCGGTATCGGTAGCCATGGAGGAGCGCTCCGGTTGCTTGTAGGCGATTGCGGTCGTCTTCAAAGGCAAAATACAGAAGTACATCGGGAGATGGGTCGGGGCCATCATAGAGCCGTGAGGCGTTATGGACGCCGGTCCCGCGGAGGGCAGTCTGGATGTCGTCGTTGGAGAGAGCAAGGCTGACTTCTTCGATGACACAGGTATACATGGTGGGAGGCCGACTTCCAACTAGGTGTCAGGCCGTTATGCGTGTTTGGGATCGGCGGGGTGAAATAGTAGAGGTGTGGAATCACCCGGCCGAACAAAAAGAGACCTTGCGTGGAGAAGCGATTTTCAACCAAACTGCTCGCTCGCTCGCTCGGACGCTTTCATTCCCCACCCTGAGGGGGTGGGGCGGGCCACCTAGAGGGTGTCGCCCTCTCCCTGGCCAGGGGATTGGACGGGGTTGTGTGGGATTGGAGGAAAAGAGAGATGGGGGGAAAAAAGGATTAATGCGTTGGAGGAGATGTTGAAGTGCAAGAGTGACTGGAGGTGGGCGTAGGATTACTCTTTATTATATATGACGGGCATAGGGGGGGAGGCGGGACATTCTGTGAGCGTTTTTTTTTTTTTTTTTTTTTTTTCAATACAGACATGATGCAAAAATGGATACAACAGACTTCGTGGGTAACATAAATTGACAGAGAAAAGAAAAAACACATAAGGTGATGAATATCATAAGTACATGTTACAAAGTTTGGGAAAAATAAAAATAACAAGCATACTTAGTGACATAGCCTTCCTTAGCAGAGCCTAATTCAAAATATCGGACATGTACACTCCAGTTAATATACGTAAATTATACAGGAGGAGGCAGAAGCGAAGTATGTATATATGGTCTATCTTGGAGATATATAAAGTAAGGAATAGGTGATTAATTATCAGTACATTAAGTATGAATTGTATAAAGAGATTAAAGAAAATAGGTACTAAGTGAAAAAGTAGAGGACTTGGTAGCAATGTAAATGAAAAAAGTTGCCCCTAGACAGTCTCCACACGCTGTCCGAGTGGAGGGGTCTGGTGGAGAGATTTGAAGATATGGAGTGGGGTGGGGATAAAGAGAGGGGTTTTGAGAGGGGAGTGCAGGAGAAGGGAGAGTATAGGATTGTTGCGGTCAAGGGAACGTTGGAAATAGCGGGCAGCAAGAATGGAGACGAAGGTATCTAGTTTGGGAATTGGGAAGATGTTGTACAAGTCAGAGGTGTGAAAGAGTGGATGAAGGCGGAGGGCGATGCGAACTAGGCGGCGTTCCATGGATAGGAAAGGTTTAAGGAGGGTAGGGTGAGAGTCTGCAACAGCCAGCCAGGCGGTGAAACCATAGACGATGGCAGAACGAATGAAGGCGGTGTAGGTGAGTAGGAGAAGGTGGGAGTTAAGGCCCCAGGTAGTCCCGGCAAGCCGGCGAACCAACCGGGCTCGACGGGAAGATTTGGTTTGAAGGGTCCGGAAATGCGGGCGGAAAGTGAGGAATTCGTCTATGGTTACACCAAGGTACTTGAGGGAGGGTTGAACGGTAAGTGGGGTGTCGCGGATGGTGAGTCGGAGGAGGCCAGGGTCACGGGTCACTGAAAAGCGACGGCGGCTACGACGGATTAAGATTGATTGGGTTTTGGAGGGGTTTATACGGAGATGCCACTTGTCACACCAGGAGAGAAAGGAGTCAAGGTAAGGCTGTACAAGGTTATTCATGCTAGAGACGGAGGGAAGGGGTGCTAGAAGTGCAGTATCGTCCGCGAACTGAAGTAACTGAATGGGGGCGGGTGGTTGAGGAATATCTGCTACGAACAAGATGAAGAGTATTGGGGATAGCGGGGAGCCTTGAGGAACACCATAGGACATAGAAAATGAAGAGGAGAGTTCACGATTAATGGATATCCTAGCAGATCGGTGGGAGAGATAAGAGGCGATGAGGCGAATGTAGGTAGTAGGTAGGGCAAAAAAGTGAAGTTTAAAGATGAGGGCTGCGTGCCAAACAGAGTCGAAGGCCTGGTTGAAATCGAAAGTTATGAGAAGGGAAGGTTTTCCATGGTTGAGGTGATTGGAGGCTATTTGGATGAGCTTAAGGAGTTGGTCGTGTGAGGATAAGCCGGGACGGAAACCTCCTTGGGAAAGCGGGAGAAGGTGATGGGACGACAGGTGGGAGTGGAGGCGGCGGACCAGGATTTTATCTAGAAGTTTAGCTAGGACAGAAATGAGACATATTGGTCGGTATGAGTCTAAGTCGGACAAGGGTTTTCCGGATTTGGGGAACAGAAGCATGATGGATTTCTTCCAGGCGGTTGGATAGAAACCGGTATGGAGGATAAAAGTGAAAAGGGTGGCTAGAAGAGTGAAGAGGATGGGAGGGGCTTCACGTATATGGCGGTAACGGATATTATCGGGGCCGGGTGCGGTGTTGCGAGTTTTGGAGAGAGCGATATGAATATCAGTGGGGGTGATGGGAGAATTGAGAAGATGAGGGGAGGGTGTGTGTGTAGCAGAGGGAATGAGTTTAGGAGAAGCTTGAATATCATGATAGAGCGGTGTGTCAGCAAAGCAGAAGTGGTGGGAGATTTGGTTGTTGAAGCGCCAGGCGAAATGTTCAGAGAAGATCTCCAACTTTTCCGTGGTGTTAGCTGGAGACTTTCCTTGGTGAATGATAGGATAGGTAGGGGTGCTGTGTTGGCCGAGGAGGCTGGAAAGACGACGCCAGTATTGGGAGGGATGAGCATGTAAGGAGTTAAGTGTTGTACAGGTTTGAGACCATGAACGACGTTTATAAGAGATAAGGTAGTTACGTATTGTGCGGATTAGTTGGCGGTGCCGACGGAGAAAATAGGTGTCACGGGTGCGGGTGAAATCCTGGAGATAGGATTGAGAAAGTTTCTGGAGACGGAGAAATTTAGGCGGAAGGCGCGGTTTGGAGGGTGAATGTAAAGTGGTGGGGATGTGTGCTTGGGAAGCAGAGGAGATAGAAGAGTGCAGGAGATCCTGAAGTGAATCAACTGAGGTCTGGTCGGTCAGAGGTGGAGAAGAGTGTGGGAGCATGTTGGAAAGGGCGGAGCGATATGAATTCCAATTGGCTTGAGCAAAATTGGGTACTGGTTGGGGAGGTGATGTATTTGAGGAGTGGTGGTGAGTGGGGATTTGTAATAGAACAGGGATATGATCACTGCCAATGCTGGGAAGAAGTGTAATAGTGATGAGATGTGTAAGAGAATTATGTGTGATGATGGCATCAGGTGTGGTCTGGGAGGAGGGGCGTGTTGGGCCGGGAAGGGGGAGAAGGGAGGAATCGATGGCACTGAGGAGGGAGTGGAGGCTGTGCATTTCTCGAACGGATCTGTCGGTGAGATTCAGGTCGGCAAGAAGAATGTAGTGCGGGAAGGTTCTGCTGAGGTGAGTGATGTAATCTAGTGGGAGGGGTTGGGTGGAACGCGTGTAAATTGTAGCGAGATGTAGGATGCGGGAGCGAAAGTAGATTGTGGCGGCGATGGATTCTGGAAAGTGAAGGGGATGAGGTGGAACATGAAGGCGAGTGGGAAGGGAACCTTTTATAGCTATTGCTGATCCCCCTCGTCCGCGGTCGTCGGGGTGATCTGCTCGATGAAGGATGTATCCAGGAAGATGGGCTGGAGTTCGTGGACGGAGCATGGTTTCGTTCAGTAAGATGGTGTGAACGGGGTACTGTTGGATGAGAGTCAGGAGGTGGAGACGCTTGGTGGAAAATGATTGGATATTGATGAAGAGAATGGAGATGGGAGGGGAGGAATTCACACGTTTGGATCGACAAGCCATCAAACAAGAGTCTCCAAGCGGGTGAATTGAAAATGGGAGTTTAGGCCTGAGTGGGAGGTGACAAAATGTAGGTTGAAAGTCTGATTGGCCGCTGCTTGCAGGTGAGAGAGGACTAATGGTCGGTGATATGGGAATAGGTTGAGGAGAGTGAGAGTGGTGAAGCGAATGATATCTTCGATGGTAGGAGGAGAGAACTGGGAACGGTTGAGATCTGTAGGTGGGTCAACGGTCCGAACGGGGGCGATAAGTTCGGGTCGGTTGTCAGGGGGAGGAGGACGGGCCTTACAGAGACGGGAGTAGGTGGGATGTGAGTCACCACACGTGTTGCAGTGAGGGGGTTGTGTGGTGTTGGGGCATTTTGGAGTAGGATGTTGCTGGGAACAGTGTCCGCAAATAGGTGTTGGTGCTTTGCAGTCGGCCGTTTTGTGGACGTTGTACTGTAGACACCGTTCGCAGCGTAGGGGTTGCGGAGGAGGGGCTTTGGAAGGCTCCACTCGGTGGTGCTGGCGATATATTGAGACACCTGTGGAAAGTAGTCTATCAAGATCTTCGGTGGTGGGGACCAGCACCCGCACCATGAAGGTCGGCCCGGATACGTTCTTAATTCGAAAGACTTTTCTTGCGGGAACGCCCTCGGCGTTAAGCTCCGCAAGGATCTCGGAGTCTGGAATATCCGGGTCGACCCCCCTGATCACACAGCTGAAGAGACTGTGGCGGGGTGGAGGGGGAGGGGTCTTTTGTTTGGGTTGTGAAAGAATTTTAAATGGTGAGCTGGAGCCCAGTTGATGAGCACCTACTAAATTGGAAAGATGACTGGCGGCTTCTGCACTGGTGACTTTGATGAGGTATCCATGGTTGGTAGGCCTGATGTCGGCGATGTCTTCACGACGAAGATTGAAGCGGAGAAGTGTTCGGAAGATCTTCTGCGATGAACGGAAATCAGGGGATGGGTTCTGAAGGAGGAAAGTATGGGTAGATTGGGGTGGTTTTTGCAGGAGACGGGGGTTGGTTATAGGACGATGACTGCCAGAGAGAGGAGGAAATTCGGTGGTGGATGATGTATTTATTGGTGGAATATTGGCTGTTTCCATGGAGTCAGTGTGCTGTGAAGGTGGAGGAGGCGGTGGCGGTGGCGGTGTCTCGATGGCGACGACTTTAGGTGGTACTGATCCCTTTGGTGTGGCGAGACGTCGTTTAACTCCCTGGGATGGCTCTCGTTGCGGCGCTGGTGGTACTAAGAGGTGACTTCCATGTGCAGAAGAGGGAATGGGATGCTCCTCGGAAGACATGAGGCCCGTGGCATGGGCTTGTGCTAGTGTCACAGATGAAGGTGACAGTACGGCAGTGGTGGTGGTGGCTGTCGATGTGGTAGCGGCGATGGTGCAGGTGGCGATGAGATCCATTATGATAATATGGCTGTCTTAAAGACAGAATATTCCCTAGGGGGTAAAAACCCCCTGATGTGGAGAGGGGACCCCAGAGATTACCGAGTCCACAACTATGTAGCAGAGAAGAATGCAATGATGAATGCAGATTGCCTGGGGAAACCCTTACAGTAATAGAATTCCTCGACGTCGATGGCACGTCCCGAGGTGAAACCTCACGAATTACTATGTCCACCTGGCGAGACCACGTTTTCAAGGAGCCATAAACTCCCGTGACTGCTTGCGGTGTAGCGCAATCCGTTGGACGGTCAGCTTCGATCGTCAATCCTTCTAACCAAACTGCGTGGCCTCGCTATGTTAGCAAATCAAGTTTGCTAACCTGCTAAAGGAGAAATCATTTCTCCGTTCAAAAAATGCTCCCCCATTGGAGATACAATGTCAAAAAATGCTTTCACAGCCGCAGATCTTAAAATCACAGCAATAGAACCCGCTTTTGGGTGGTTAGGCCGTGTGCATTATGCAGAGAAATGATTTCTCCTTTAGCAGGTTAGCAAACTTGATTTGCTAACACAGCGAGGCCACGCAGTTTGGTCTGCTACTGCTAAGCAGAGTCCTGGAGGGGCGTGCCATTCCAGCTGATGAGTCCAAATGGCACGTCTGGACGAAACTCTGCATAATGCACACGGCCTAACCACCCAAAAGCGGGTTCTATTGCTGTGATTTTAAGATCTGCGGCTGTGAAAGCATTTTTTGACATTGTATCTCCAATGGGGGAGCATTTTTTGAACGGAGAAATGATTTCTCCTTTAGCAGGTTAGCAAACTTGATTTGCTAACACAGCGAGGCCACGCAGTTTGGTCTGCTACTGCTAAGCAGAGTCCTGGAGGGGCGTGCCATTCCAGCTGATGAGTCCAAATGGCACGTCTGGACGAAACTCTGCATAATGCACACGGCCTAACCACCCAAAAGCGGGTTCTATAGCTATTACTGTCTTTACATCGGTTTGTTTTCAGATCAGCTTGCTGTACGGGATTGAACGCTAGGTAGATGCAGGATATCTTATTCACAAGTTAGAACGAACAGACATTAAATTAGCGACAATGCTTACTGCTACAAATTGATGGGAAGAATGGTAGGAGGGTACTCGCTAGTGATGGGCTAGCGACGGAATCGAGTAGAATCGAGTAATGTGCTCTTAGAATCGGTATTACTCGACTCCAGACTCGAGTCCAAGCATACTGGTGTCGCTATCTGTGGACATGCCTTAGAACTAAAATCTACTGTACTGGAGTGCACGGCATTCAGGGTCACCCACAGAATATTTTTGTGGTGTGGAGTGCAATGTTTGCTGCTGATGATTGATGTTGTTCAGTCATCGGTCGTCAATAATTCGATTGTTATGATTATTATTATTATTATCATCATCATCATAGGCACTAAAGGTTGTGACTTACTAACAAACTGTCAGCTGTTTAGCTAGAACAGAATGACGTTCTGTCCGCTGATTTGCTGCGTGAACGTGCGTCACATTCTGGACGCCTCATCTTAATACCCGACATTATATCTGCCGAAAGTATGATGTACATATAAACTGCTGTAATTCACCTGTTCCCCCGGACGATTGTAGGCTTTGGCGCGGTTAGCAATAGGCTATGGTTACAATAAATCTGTCATACTACCGATCATATTAGCACATCTACGCCCGTGTATATGCATAACGGCTACATGAGATATAATTTACCAGTAGCGAAGCAATACAATGTGTGCAGAAATACCGTCTATAGTCTACAAATAACACATGTTTAAAATACACTAATTACAACATACATACCGTGACAGGGATTTGAAATAATAATAATAATAATAATAATAATAATAATAATAATAATAATAATAATATAACTTTTACGTCCAAGTACGTACATTTGTATGGTTTTCGGGGATGCCGAGGTACCGCATTTAGTCCCCCGGGAGATTTTTTACGTCCCAATAATTCTACCGACACTAGGTTGACGTATTTGAGCACCTTCAAATACTAGCGGAATAAACCAGTATCGAACCGGCCAAGTTGGGCTATGAAGGCCAGATAAGCTATATTATCAATATTAGAATAGATGGCATATTCAGTGAAGTGTGTGCGAGACGCCGTAAACGGATATTTTCATATCTTATTATGCGTATTAAGTGGCATTATTATCGTTCTCAAGTAATTATCAAATTTAGGTTATTCCTTTTGCGCATTCATTCAGTTTTTTCATATCGTACCGCGCTGTCGCAATCCCATAAACCCTCGGCGACCGCTTGTACGCATGCTTCATCCATCTACGAGCCGGCGAGTGAGCGAACGTGTGACGTCATGCTATCATCGAGCCTTCGCAAGCGAAGCGAGTCCGAGCCTGGACTCGAAAGAATCGAGTACCGCGATTCCAGGCATCACTCGCGCACATCACTAGTACTCGCAATGAGAAGATCAAGGCTAAGTTAGGAATAAACTCCATGGATGAAGCTGTACGAATCAAACGACTTCGATTGTGGAGTCATATGAGGCCAGTGGATGGAGAGAATACCTTGGAGAATAATAGACTGAGACTTGAAGGGTAAGAGAAGTAGAGGAACACTAGGTTGACGATGGTTAGACTCGGTTTTTAATGATATAATTATAAGAGGTGCGGATATAAACGACAGGTAGCCTACATTCTGCTATGTTTTATTTCCAAACATGAACCTTATATCTTGACAAATTATGTTTCCTAATTTGCCTTAGATTTCTAGTAATCCAACTTCAAGAGCGTCATAAGCTCCAAAACTACTCAAAAGTCTTGCAGAAATGAAATTAAAATTTATTATTTATGTTTTATTTTCATTATTTGTTACTTATCTCTCGTTCAATCGCGCTTGAACTAGTGGACCCATTGGGCTGAAATTTGAAAGGATATAACTCAGATATTTAGTTCAAATACAAATCTACTCTAATTTTCCAATACTTATCCTTTTCTAATCGGTGGCCTTTAATATGTAGCTATTTACTGGACTTGTGTGTGTTTTATTCGCTGAAAATCAACACAGTGGTTAAATGGTTTGTCCTGTCACCAAATAAAGCCCAGCGTGTTTACTTGACATTCCGTTTTCTACAAGGAGGATCATATGCATCTTATTTGTAATTTTAGTGGTTCTCCAGTAAATTCGGCTGTTTATATGTTGAAGCACGCGTTCCAGAGCACCCGCCGGCCGGGAGCTGTTCATCTGGATATTTCGCCAGTTTTTCGTATCATGGGCGCCCATATGACAGTTTGTAGAGAGGGGTCTAGACCTGGGGGTATGTAGTATTTTTAACATTTTGGGAGATGAATGGCGACTTGTATTCCGCGGTAGAATAACACCCTGCCTGTTTGTGGGGGTGGTACCACCACTTCTACGTAATACAGACATTTAAGTAATTTTCTTGAAAGAAAAACGCCTGACTACATTAGATTTTTGCCTTTCGCTGAGAGCTAGGGTTTGGGGGGGGGGGCGTTTCCCCACCTTGTCCCCGGGCATGGGCGCCCTTGCTTCGTAGGTCCTGTTAATTCATACTGGATATCAGGGTGTGGGATGGTTGGTGCTTAAAAATCACATATCAACGAAGTGTACAAACAGAAGTCTATTTGACTGAGATGATCTGGAGATGCTTCTTTTTTTTCTCCACATATAAGCGTTCCATGATTTTAAAACATTTTACAGTTTCGAGAATATTTCACTGATACTATCGAAGTACACTTTCGTCTTTCCTGTGTCAGCCTTTTTCACGATTCCCGTCAACAAGTTGCAAACATCCAGGTAGCAGGCGTTGATCATACAAATAGCCGCCTTTCTTGTGGGCAACTCTATGTAGCTGTATCAAGAGTCAGTAAAAAGTAATATTAAAAAAACCGAGCAAGTGGGTGCGCGACTTGGGTCACTTATTAGAGATAGTGGGTTCGAATCCCACTGTCGGCGAAACTGAAAATGATTTTCCGCGGTTTCCGATTTTCACATGGTCACTTCCTTCCCACCCTCAGCCCTTTCCTCTCCCATCATCGCCATGAGACATATCCGTGTCGGTGCGACATAAAGCAGAATGTACCGTTCTTACCTCAACTCGGAGGGTTCGATTCAACGTCTGGTTAATTCTTTTTCCACGGGAGCCGGTTGTTTCTGTTCGTTTAAATGCACACCTTCATTTACATTCAACACATCACACTTAAATGACTGCTGTTATCGAGCTCGGTCATCACACTGTTAGCCGACACAAAAACACGTAATAGTGAATACATCACTCCTCATATGGTTGGCATAAGAAAGCGCATCCGTCCGTAAAACTGGGTTAAAACCACACGCAGTGTCGACCTGTCTCAGACTCATCCTTGGCTGTGACAATATGGAAGTGACTGAGGTATGAGTGATGCTAGCCATACCATTCCTTATGCATCCCTCCGTAAAACTGGGTTAAAACCACACGCTGTGTCGACCTGTCTCAGACTCATCCTTGGCTGTGACAATATGGAAGTGACTGAGGTATGAGCGATGCTAGCCATACCATTCCTTATGCATCCCTCCGTAAAACTGGGTTAAAACCACACGCAGTGTCGACCTGTCTCAGACTCATCCTTGGCTGTGACAATATGGAAGTGACTGAGGTATGAGCGATGCTAGCCATACCATTCCTTATGCATCCCTCCGTAAAACTGGGTTAAAACCACAGGCAGTGTCGACCTGTCTCAGACTCATCCTTGGCTGTGACAATATGGAAGTGACTGAGGTATGAGCGATGCTAGCCATACCATTCCTTATGCATCCCTCCGTAAAACTGGGTTAAAACCACAGGCAGTGTCGACCTGTCTCAGACTCATCCTTGGCTGTGACAATATGGAAGTGACTGAGGTATGAGCGATGCTAGCCATACCATTCCTTATGCATCCCTCCGTAAAACTGGGTTAAAAACCACAGGCAGTGTCGACCTGTCTCAGACTCATCCTTGGCTGTGACAATATGGAAGTGACTGAGGTATGAGCGATGCTAGCCATACCATTCCTTATGCATCCCTCCGTAAAACTGGGTTAAAACCACACGCAGTGTCGACCTGTCTCAGACTCATCCTTGACTGTGACAATATGGAAGTGACTGAGGTATGAGCGATGCTAGCCATACCATTCCTTATGCATCCCTCCGTAAAACTGGGCTAAAACCACACGCAGTGTCGACCTGTCTCAGACTCATCCTTGGCTGTGACAATATGGAAGTGACTGAGGTATGAGCGATGCTAGCCATACCATTCCTTATGCATCCCTCCGTAAAACTGGGCTAAAACCACACGCAGTGTCGACCTGTCTCAGACTCATCCTTGGCTGTGACAATATGGAAGTGACTGAGGTATGAGCGATGCTAGCCATACCATTCCTTATGCAGCCAGTCCCTGTTATGAATGGCGTGAAAATACCGCTCATAGTGTCGGTTGGAGCATGCATTTCAATGAGCATGGCAGACTGATATGTAACAGCAACTTCTGGCTCAGTGAGAAAAGCAACGGGAAACTACCTCACACCTCATTTCCCTAATAAAACTCTTCAGTGACACCTAGGCTATGACAGCTGTTGGCGGAGCTTTGGAGAATCAAACCAGCCTTCGGGCTGAATACCCAACGAACATACATTCCCGCTCAGGAGAAAGTTCAGAAAATAAAGAACTATTAGAGTCATTTAAAGAGAACAGTTTAGAAACATCCTAATGTGACACCATCGCGATCGATTCGAACAGAATTAATTGGGAAAAGGCTGAGGTAGAAAACAAAAGGTTTAAAGAAAACTTTCGTGGAATGATCAAGTGTAATTATAATGAATGTTGAATTTCATCTTGTCGTGCTACGTACTCGTGAAATTATCTGAATGATATAAAACCACGAGTCGCAATTGTTAAGAATATAACGGCAATAATAATAATAATAATAATAATAATAATAATAATAATAATAATAATAATAATAATAATAATAATAGTAGTGCGCCTCTGTGGTGTAGTGGTTAGTGTGATTAGCTGCCACCCCCGGAGGCCTGGGTTCAATTCCCGGCTCTGCCACGAAATTTGAAAAGTGGTACGAGGGCTGGAACGGGGTCCACTCAGCCTCGGGAGGTCAACTGAGTAGAGCTGGGTTCAATTCCCACCTCAGCCATCCTGGAAGTGGTTTTCCGTGGTTTCCCACTTCTCCTCCAGGCAAATGCCGGGATGGTACCTAACTTAAGGCCACGGCCGCTTCCTTCCCTCTACCTTGTCTATCCCTTCCAATCTTCCCATCCCCACCAAGGCCCCTGTTCAGTATAGCAGGTGAGGCCGCCTGGGCGAGGTACTGATCATTCTCCCCAGTTGTATCCCCCGATCCGATGTCTGAAGCTCCAGGACACTGCCCTTGAGACGGTAGAGGTGGGATCCCTCGCTGAGTCCGAGGGAAAAGCCAACCCTGGACAATAAACAGATTAAGAAAGAAAGATAATAATAATAATAATAATAATAATAATAATAGTGATTTTACGTCCCACTAACTACTTTTACGGGTTTTGGTGACGCCTAGGTGCCGGAATTGCAGGAGTTCTTTAAAGTGCAAGTAAATCTACTGATACGAGGCTGATGTATTAGAGCACCTTCATATACCGCCAGACTGAGCCACGATCGAACCTGTCATGTTGGGCTCAGAAGGCCAGCGTTCTACCGTCGGAGCTACTCATCCCCGCAAGTAAGGCTATTTTCTGGGTGAAATGATTAATAAGCAATATCAATAGCTTGAAAATATAACATCATTAAATTGAATTTATTGCATACCAATGTGATAAAGTCACTTCTGCAAATCTCGTTGTAATTTCCGCCATATTTGATTTATTCACTACTTTGAAAATTACTGCTACACCGCAGGTTACATATCGGAAACAATTGAGAATCACCTTCGATAATTTCCAAACAGTTGGCTATCAGGTGCGGCAATCTCATTTCGTTAATATTTCAGTGATAGTCAACCGTGATTGGTTGAAACTGACACGAACTATAAATTGGATTGGTCAGTATTCAATGCGTGGAGGATGAGATAGTCACCATTATTTGACAAATTCACTGACCATTCGGTTTCACATTTCGGATGGCGTGATTGATAATATATTTATGTCAATTGGAGTCAGTGCAGTCAATTAAAGCGTGGAGGTTTGATGTATGTTATGTTTGTTAACTTTGTATCAGCCAGCGAGTGTACAAAGTTATTAATGAAGGGTGCGGCCAATTTGCATGCTCCAGTCGCTAATGTTCTTGCTCTAACCACCTGTTAGTAAGGTCAGTGGAGCATGGGGACTGGCCGCAAAAGATAGGGCGCGACTGTCTTCAGTTACAGCACAGCGAGCACAATGATAATAAATATTACACTGCTTCATATCCGGCGCGTTTGAGTTTAACCCATTACACTTGACCTTCCTTGAACTCTTCGTTACACTCGACTGGGGTTCATAGGAAGTACTTCTTCCGTAGGCTAAATCCAAGTTCTTCAGTCTTGCTGATGATTATCGGTTTCTTTTCTTTGTTACTGTTTTATCGTCGCACAACACATTAAGCCTAATGTATGCAGTCAATATAATTTACTTGTTTAATTTTTAACATACAGAGTACTGTAGTGCCTTAATGATGAAATATCAATTAAGATAAACTAAAGGGGCTATTGTGTTACTTTACAGTATGGGATTGTTAGACTATCTCCTTTCATCATTAATAAATCATTTAACAAACGTTGGGTAAGGATTTGAGCAAGATATATAATTCCAGATCTCAAGCAGGCAACTTCTGTGGTGTAGTGGTTAGTGTGATTAGCAGCCACCCCTAGAGGCCCGCGTTCGATTACCGGCTCTGCCACGAAATTTGAAATGTGGTGCGAGGACTGGAACGGAGTCCACTCAGCATCGGGAGGTCAGCTGAGTAGCGATGGGTTCGATTTCCTCCTCAGCCATCCTCGAAGTGGTTTCCCGTGCTTTCCCACTTCTCCACCAGGCAAATGCCGGGATGGTACCTAACTTAAGGCCACGGCCGCCTGCTTCCCTCTTCCTAGTCTATCCCTTCCAATCTTCCCATCCCCCACATAGCATAGCATAGCAGGTGAGGCTGCCTGGGCGAGGTACTGGTCCTCCTCCTCGGTTTCATCATTCGACCCAAAGTCTGAAGCTCCAGGACACTGCCCTTGAGGCGGTAGAGGCGGGATACCTCCCGCTGAGTCCGAGGGAAAAACCAACCCTGGAGGGTGAACAGATTAAGAAGAAGAAAATCTCACGCAAAATGCCATTTGGAGTCCATGACGGTCATTGGTTCTGCGGATTTATCTAAACGGTTCGGCCTAACCAAGGACTATTTAATTGCACTCCAAGTTTCTATTTACATATTTAGTGACTTAACAGCTTTGCTCCTTAACGCCATAGTAACATACTTAATACTCTATCAAACTATTAACTTCAGTATAAATAATTCGTCTTCTATTTGGTACTCTTTGAAACCATGGCAACCTATAAATGCTGCAGGAAGATTTTGAAATAAAAACAAAATACGATACTGATTCGTGGTACGTAGGGGAAATGTGAGCAGAAGTCATTTCTGCTTACCCCAAAGAAGGAAGGAAGTGTTCCAAAGATCGTGTGAGTGAAAGTAGGCTATATCACTGTTCGAGGGCGTACCATACTTCGCCCAAAATTGCAGTGGGGTCAAACTCTTAGGTATTTTCTGAGGGGTTTAAAGTTGATGGTTTTCGGTTAGTTTCAATATTTTCTGCTTGCTAATATTTAGTGCTTTGATTTCTGGTTGGCAGTTATAAAGATTCTTTTGTGACACTTTCGATTCCATACCTGGATGACAAGCTATTTGTTGGTCAGTATATTTATGAAGTAAACCACTCTATATTGAGTAATAGGATTCTACATCTCTCTTATGTGAAATTTCACGTTGTATTTATTGTGTAAGGTAAGGGTGACAGGATCTAGAATCAGAAAAATGGGACACTTTTCTTCAACATTTCGATGATATGATTGCACAAGGTCAGTGAAATGTTATATCATAATTCTTGTGAATGCAGAAAAAATAATGAATAACCCTAATTGAGTAATTTGTAACATATTAAATAATATTTTATTTAAAAATAAAACGACATTTCAAATGAAACACTGTTTAATAAGTTCATTCAGCAACCTAGTAAGATGTAGAAGGCTGCAAATCTGTTTTAGTTGAGTTCAAACCCATCCTTTTATGTTTCTACTGAAGGTATACTGTTTCTATCTATAATAATAAAATAAAGTCTTTTGTGTGTGTGTGTGTGTGTGTGTGTGTGTGTAGAGATCTCAAATTTTGAACACAGGTAGATGGAAGGGGGACCGAATGCATCTCGAAGCCGGAATTTTCACTTTCGCTTTCGCTTTCGCCGGTGAGTTATGAACGAAAAGCTAGAAACAGTGCATTGGGATATGACAATCCAACGTGCTGTCACCAAGATTAAATGCATAGATTCATAGACGAGCTGCTCGACTAAGTGGTATGTTCCGAGCTGTCAGTGGAGAGATTGCGTGGGAGGACATCAGTAGACGAATAAGTTTGGATGGTGTCTTTAAAAGTAGGAAAGATCACAATATGAAGATAAAGTTAGAGTTCAAGAGGACAAATTGGGGCAAATATTCGTTTATAGGAAGGGGAGTTAGGGATTGGAATAACTTACCAAGGGAGATGTTCAATTAATTTCCAATTTCTTTGCTATCATTTAAGAAAAGGCTAGGGAAACAACAGATAGGGAATCTGCCACCTGGGCGACTGCCCTAAATGCAGATCAGTAGTGATTGATTGATTGATTGATTGATTGATTGATTGATTGATTGATTGATTGATTGATTGATTGATTGATTGATTGATTGATTGATTGATTGATTGATTGATTGATTGATTGATTGATTCACCGTCGCTAGGCAACGTACTGACGTAAGATAGGTAATACAAGTCAAGGAGCAATTTTAAGTCAATGGTGTAGGAAGCCATTTTCGGTCCCAGACACGAAGAGCCACATTCAGTCCGTAATATCCGGAAGTGTGTCTGTGTGTATGCGTACGATGCCCAGCCAAATCTACGGCACGCAGATATCTGAATTTTTTAACATAGGCGTATTGTTCGATGAATATTTATACAGGTAAAGGACTGTTTTAATTAATTATTTATATTACATTTAATCGTTTTAATAATTTGTCTCTTCTTTCTTCGTTATGCCCGTTTACAGAGCGCGTTGGAACTTGTTAGCTTGATGAAGGTTTTCCTTTCTTCTTCTCCTTCCAAAATCTCTTCATGACCGAGCTCAATAGCTGCAGTCGCTTAAGTGCGGCCAGTATCCAGTATTCGGGAGATAGTAGGTTCGAACCCCACTGTCGGCAGCCCTGAAAATGGTTTTCCGTGGTTTCCCATTTTCACACCAGGCAAATGCTGGGGCTATACCTTAATTAAGGCCACGGCCGCTTCCTTCCCACTCCTAGCCATTTCCTGTCCCAGTGTCGCCATAAGACCTATCTGTGTCGGTGCGACGTAAAGCAACTAGAAAAAAAATTCTCTTCATGAACTCGCTATGCTGTTTCTTGCGTTCTTTCGTCCATTGTTTCCCTGTGGTTCTTTTAGCCTTTTCCGTGAACGTGTGCATTGCAACGAGGTTCCCAAAAGCCTTGCGATCCCTGATGATGTCTTCTGTGATGTTCATTTCTTTTAAGTCCTGCTTTATTTCCTCTAACCAGCTTATTTTGACCTTCTTTGAATTAATTATACCAAGCAGTTTTTTTTTTGCATATCTAGTGTCATCCATTCTACAGATGTGGCCATAGAATTTCAATCGTCTCCTGCGTACGGTATTGGTGAACTTGTCGATTGCTTTGTACAAATCTGTAGTTTTCCTTTTGATCCATACACCATTTACATGAACGGGGCCATACCTTTTCCTAATAATTTTTCGTTCTTCTTTTTCAATTTCATCAATTTTAGAGTGGCCTCCTAGAGATGTGGTTTCTGAGGCATACAAGGCTTTAGGAAGAACAACAGTGTTGTGATGCCGAAGTTTTGCATTTCGTGACATTTCTCTTTTGTGGTAGTGGGTCCATGTTATTCGGTATGCTTTCAGGAGTTCGGTGGCTCTTTCTAAATTAGCTTTCCTTTCCAATCCAGATGGTACAATGATTTCTCCTAGATATTTGAAGGAAGGGACCTGTGTGATTATTCCATAATTTTTCTGTAGTGGGGATCTTTGGATATTCTGGTGTCCATCAGTCATGATATGAGTCTTCTCATACGATATTTGGAGGCCTGTCTTTGATGCTGTCTCATATAACTTCTCTATGGCTTACCTGGTTTCTTCACTAGTCTTGGTAAAGATAGCTAGATAATCATATTTACATTTCTTAATAGGAGATACTGTATTGGGTATATACATTTAGACCAAAATACTACAATACACTGCGCTGCACTCCAAAGAGTCAGCAAACCCGTGCAATATTTCCAAACCGTGTATGACACAAGATATTGAGTTCGTTACTATGGAGTGACTACCATTCGCAGAATGCCTGAACAGAAATAGCTGTAAACATCAATCTCCCGACTCTCACAAGCTGCCCCGATCATATTCAACCATTGAAAAAAAGGTACACTGTGCATTCTACGACGTTTTGTTTTCGTAACGTCCAAAGCGGACCACCCTGTATTTTACTACAGTACAATAGTGTGTAGCCATACGTCAGAAATGGATTTGGAGCTATAATCAGAGTCTGTATTATAACATCCGTGAACGCTGGTATGATTGGTTGAATCGTCTGCGCTTATCTGCAGTGATGTGGAACTTCATTACCCCTTGTGAGGCGGAGCAGAAAATTAGCCTTTGGTCAGCGTATACGTCGGCACCTGCAGGGATCAACAATTAGCGTCACGGAAGAGAACCCGCTGGTGAAGTGGAGCAGCAGGAGCTACCATGGTAAAGAGAGATGAAACAAGCTTATTTGACATAATTATGACTACAATGGTCTTGCAAGATACTAAAAACGAACTCCCATGAAAGTAGGACTTGTTGAAGTTTCGTGTTTTATGATCTTTTCTTGTTCTGGTATATTCATGAAGTAATGGATGTACTGAAAAAGTTTTTATTTCATATTGTGATGTAATTTACTTTTCTTCTTGTTAAAAAGAGGACGGAAAATGACATTTTTCGTTTCTGTTGCTACTTTCTGGACTCTTTTATTGCAGATCTTCTCTGATTAGTTGAAATCCGCTTCAGATTAATGTAAACACGAATAGTCAGAGAGATTATGAATCCAGTATCCAGTATATGACAGTGTATCATAAAAGTTTGCATAACCTTCAAGTATAACCGAAGAACCATGTTTATGACTCTGGTAGCTTAGTGGACTGTTCACTGCTTCAAATAGCATTAATTTTGATGTTTCAACTCCATGTACACACCTCTCATACTGTATCTTTCATAGCAACGCACACAGGTAAAACCAAACAAAAAACGAAACTTCACTGCATTAGTCAAACATGGATGATTTGCGTCTTGACTTGTCAGAACTATTTGTAATTAAATCATTAAAAATAAGTAAGTTCACCGTAGTATGAAATAAAATGTTGTACACAACAACCACTAAAGCAATAAATCTACGTTACATGTTTCAAAATTCCCACACGTGACTTTCAGTGACTGTTAGGTAAATAATTATTTCACTAGGATGATTTTCTTAGACACATTCTCCCAAGGTTATTTTTCCCCCGGACCGTTTTTCCCTACAATCATATAACCCAATTTTTTCCTCAATAGCTATACTCCCTATTATTCCGCCATCCAATTAATATAATTAATTTCGTGTGGTTATTTTTACCCGAGTACAGCCTTTGTAAGTCAGACCCTTCGAAGAGGGTGGGTAGCATCTGCCATATGTAGGTAAATGCGTGTTATTGAGGTGGAGGATAGTATTATGCGTGGTGGTGTGAGTTGCATTGTTATTGGGGACAGCATAAACATCCAGCCATCGAGCCATTGGAATTAATCAATGAAGGTTAAATCTTCGACCCGGCCGGGAATCAAACCCTGGACCCTCTGAACCGAAGGTCAATACGCTGACCATTCAGCCAACGAGTCGGATCCGTCATCCAATAACAATCATTTAAGTTTTCACAGGAATTTATTGCCAAATATAAACAGTTTAACCATGTAGCTTTGATATACCATAGTTTGAAAGGTTGACCCAGCGTTCTTAAATACTTTTTAAAAAATATTTATTTTTATGAGTAATGTAATCCAGAAAAGTGGAACGTATTATTTCTTACACTTCATCTGCGAACCTCTGACTGTTGGGTCTAGAGATGGTTGGATTAGCTCTCTTTCGGCGTCCTTTTTTTCTTCTTGAATCTTCATGAAAGCTAGATATAAGGAAGAGCTACGTTTTCTTCTTCTTTATCTGTTTACCCTCCAGGGTCGGTTTTTCCCTCGACCTCAGCGAGGGATCCCACCTCTACCACCTCAAGGGCAGTGTCCTGGAGATTCAGACTCTGGGGCGGGGATACAATTGGGGAGGATGACCAGTACCCCGTCCAGGCGGCCTCACCTGCTATGATGAACAGGGGCCTTGCGGGGGGATGGGAAAATTGGAAGGGATAGACAAGGAAGAGGGAAGGAAGCGGCCGTGGCTTTAAGTTAGGTACCATCCCGGCATTTGCATGGAGGAGAAGTGGGAAACCACGGAAAACAACTTCCAGGATGCCTGAGGTGCGAATCGAACCCACCTCTACTCAGTTGACTTCCCGAGGCTGAGTGGACCCCGTTCCAGCCCTCGTACCACTTTTCAAATTTCGTGGCAGAGCCGGGAATCGAATCCGGGCCTCCGGGGGTGGCAGCTAATCACACTAACCACTACACCACAGAGGTGGACGAGCTAGGTTTTCAACGCATAATATCACTCAGTGTTTCTGGTTCATGTGATTGATCTCTCCTACGTTCCCGTGTACAAGTTTGGTTTAGGTTATTCTTTTCTGGTAAATGACATAAAACAGGTGATGAAAAGAACTCTAGACAAATGTTCGAATCAATCGTGATGGTGTCACATTGGGATGTTACTAAAGTGTTCTCTTTAAACGACTGTAAGTTCTTTCTTTTCTGAACTTTCTCCTGAACGGGAGTGTATGTATGTTGGATTGATCCTCCACAGCTCCACCAACAGCTGTCATAGATAGCCTAGGTGTCACTGAATAGGTTTACAAGGGAAATGCTAGTGGCTTTACGTCGCACCGACACAGATAGGTCCTATGGCAACGATGGGATATGAAAGGGCTAGGAGTTAGAAGGAAGCGGCCGTGGCCTTAATCAATGTTGTGTGAAAATGGGAAACCACGGAAAACCATCGTCAGGGCTGCCGACAGTTGGATTTGAACTCCACTATCTCCCGGATGCAAGCTCACAGCCGCGCGCCCTAACCGCACGGCCAACTCGGCCGGTACTAGGGAAATTGGGAGTGACGTAGTTTCCCGTTGCTTTCCTCACTGGGCCAGAAGTTGCTGTTACATATCAGTCTGTCATGCCCATTGAAATGCATGCACCATACGACACTATGAGCAGTACTTTCACACCATTCATACCAGGGACTGGTTGCATTAGGAATGGTATTACTGACATCGTTCATACCTTGGACGTTTTCATGTTGTCAAAGCCAAGGATGAGACTGAGACAGGTCAATGGTAGTAACAAATTTATTCTAGCCCATACCAGAAGACACAGTGCACTGTAAACACTACATCTCGCCAGCAAAGGCACGAACCACGGTTACTGGCACGAACGGGAGTGTACTTTATAGTTATTGCGTTTCCAGAACCCTCGGTTACGGTATTTGTATGGTGATCACTTCTTTGTTCCAAATTCTTATCTTTCTTTGGTGGAGTATTCGCCTCTGGATTCTAAGAGTGTGAATTCAAATCCGTCAGAAGTAGCTGGATATTTGAAAGGTGGAATAACGTTCATTCGTTTCTCTCTGTTGCACGATGTCATTAAAAGATGTCTGTTATATTTACCCAAATGAAAACTTGGTAATAGATCGCTAGGAAGACGTCTGTTTTCACTGCCATCTGGTAGAGTAAACGTAGAAATTAACATAAGCGCAGCCTAAATATTGCTTCAAATGAAAATGACTCCTTAGCCAAGAAGCCTCGGTGGCTCAGGTGACAGCGCGTTGGCCTCTCACCGATGGGTTCCGTGGTTCAAATCCCTGTCACTCCATTTCAAATCGCTGTCACTTCATGTGAGATTTATGCTGGACGAAGCGGAAGCGGAACAGGATTTTCTCCGAGTATTCCGGTTTTCCCTATCATCTTTCATTCCAGCAACACTCTCCAAAATCATTTCATTTCGTCTGCCAGTTATTAATGATTGCCCCACGGGAGTGCGACAGGCTTCGGCAGCCGGCACAATTCCTATCCTCGCCGCTAGATAGGGGCTTCATTCATTTGATTCTTGAACAGGTCGAATGACTGGAAACAGGCTGTGAGTTTTTCACAGTAACTCTGACCATAAGATGATTACGTATTATTACAGGTCACGTACTTAATCAGGTGTTCACTTCCTGTACATACGGCTTAGAATCGAATCCCAGCATAATCGGTTGGCGTGTTCAAGTGGAAAGAATATGTGAGAGAGTCGTGTTATTAGGTGGATTGGCAGGACCGGGCACCGCGCTGTCTCTTTTTAATTTTTTTTTGATATTTGCTTTACGTCGCACCGACACAGATAGGTCTTAAGGCGACGATGGAGTAGGAAAGGCCTACGGATGGGAAGCAAGCGGCCGTGGCCTTAATTAAGGTACACCCCAGCATTTGCCTGATGTGAAAATGGCAAACCACGGAAAACAATCTTCAGGGCTGCCGACCGTGGTGTTCGAACCCACTATCTCCCGATTACTAGATACTGGCCGCACTTAAGCGACTGCAGCTATCGAGCTCCGTCTGTCTCTTTTAAGACCGACTGTAGATGAATAGACTTTAAACGCACACTACTACTAATAATAATCACCCGGCGAGTTGGCCGCGCGGTTAGGAGCACGCGGCTGTGAGCCTAGGCCTTTCCTGTCCCATCGTCACCATAAGACCCATCTGTGTCGGTGCGACGTAAAACCAACTGTAAAAAATAATAATAATACAATAATTACTTCCTGCTGAAGAAGTCGACTTAGGCTCAGAAGGTCAGCGCTTATCACCTGGGCCACTAGGCCGGGCATGAGCCGGGTAGTAATCGACATCTGGAATTGAATGTCTCAACTCTTAGGTCGCTGCGCTGTATTCGTGTTAGTGCGCTTACAGGGAAAGTCTGATCTTAATTCACTGGCTAAAACAAGGACTTGAATCGGAAACAATGTTTTCATGCTCCAGAGGAGATCTTTCATTGCCCCCTGGTCGTTCTCCTGAGGACAATTATGAACATGTAGTGCAGAACAAATTTCCATAATATGGAAATGGTGAGAGCGACCAAAGGGCGCGGCGACGGAAGGGCGTGCGGCACGCCTCACTTCTTAGGGTCACTTAGAGTTTGGTTATAACGGAAACTGGAGACAGAATGATGGCTTTCTGCTCTTCAGGAACAGGAAGGGTGTTGAGCGGCTTCGTTGGGTGAAACTTCTTGGTTCATAAGCACGAACTCATAATTTTATTCATTTCCTTATTTTTTATATTTGAAAGGAAGGGAAGATGTACATCATGATATCTTCCTGTCCGTTGGGGACGAAAACAAACGTCTTTATCAAACGGCGATTAATCAACAACACTGTGGTTATAATATCCTTCTTCTTGTTCGACTTGCCCTGAATAATCTCCCGGAGGTTGGTGATGAATATGGAGAGCACTCTTCGATTTTCAACAACACTATACAGTATACAATCGCATTTACGAGCTTGTAAATAAAGATTACAATAAAATAATAATGTTATTGCCTTAACGCCCCACTAACTACTTTTACGGTTTTCGGAGATGCCGAGGTGCCGGAATGTAGTCCCGCAGGAGTTCTTTAAAGTGCCAGTAAATGTACCGAAAACGAGGCTGACGTATTTTAGCACCTTCAAGTATCACCGGACTGAGCCAGGATCGAATCTACCAAGTTGGGGTCAGAAGGCCAGCGCCGCAACCGTCTGAGCCACTCAGCCCGACTATTGAAATATTAATTTCACCGATTGAGAATGTCATATCAGCAGTTACCGAGAGTATTCAGGCTTCGTCAATCGTGAAATAACCAGTTTCCCACACGATTCCGGTAAAGGGATTGGATTTTTTTCCAGTTCAGAGCAGCTCGATTTTTTCTGGGTGATTTCCGACAAAAGAGTGGCGTTACAAAAATGTTGCAAAGTTTGGGCTGGGAAGACTTGGGAGAAAGGAGACGAGCTGCTCGACTAAGTGGTATCTTCCGAGCTGTCAGTAGAGAGATGGTGGGGAATGACCTTAGTAGTAAATATTCATTTATAGGAAGGGGAGTTAAAGATTGGAATAATTTACCAAGGGAGATGTTCAATAAATTTCCAATTTCTTTGCAATCAAGAAAAGGCTAGGAAAACAACAGATAGGGAATCTGCTACCTGGGCGACTGCCCTAAATGCAGATCAGTAGCGATTGATTGATTGATTGATTGATTGATTGATTGATTGATTGATTGATTGATTGATTGATTGATTGATTGATTGATTGATTGATTGATTGATTGATTGATTGATTGATTGATTGATTGATTGATTGATTGATTGATTGAAGGGTCATCAGCTGGAAGGCCACGCCACTCCAAGACTTGGAGCATGGTACTTGAGTAGCATAGTCATCAAATTGGCGGTGGTTGGAATCTCGGCCATTGCATATTTCATTTTTCATATGGAACATCACAATACTGTGGTTTCGATTCTACTTTAAAACGGAGGTATTTATTAGTATTTATTAGGCTATGATCATGATGTCTACAGTCATGTAAAACTACAACTGCATTGTCAAGAACTAAACCTAAACATCATGCCTTAAGGATATTCAAAACTGGACGCGCGCTAGTGGTTAGCAAACTTGCTTCTTACCCGGAGGGCATATATTCGACTTCCGGACAGGACGGGGATTTTTTACCTGCATCTGAGGGCTGGTTTTAGGTCCACTCAGCCTACGCTAGATTAATTGAGGTGAGATGGTGAGATGGAGGCCTCCGTCTAATAACGGCCAAGAGGATTCGTCGTGGGGCCGATGACCTAGATTTTAGGTCACTTTAAGCGACAATCATCAACATTAACATTGTTATCAGAATTCGCCGCGATGACATCGCATCACCTCGTAATCTGCAGGCCTTCGGACTGAATAGTGATCACTTGGTAAGCCAAGTCCCATCAGAGCTCCAGCAACATTGTATTTGTTTGCTTTTTAAACCCGCATATTGTTTTGCTATCTCAGTGTTTATGTAGAATAGAAGGTAAAGAGAAAGAAGAATATCGTAAATAAATCACAGTCCAAACAGAGGAAATCAAAACTCTGTGATTTACCTTTTATTTGTTATTTTACCCGAGTCTTCAGACGACCTGGAGTACAAGATGAAGATAAACACATTCAAATCAGAAGTAAGGGAGTGCAGTCGAACAAAGTCAAGTAATACAAAAAATGTTAGATTAGGAGTGAAAATGAAAACCTACAACCTGTTTTCCAGTCATTGACCGGGTCAGGGATGTAATGAGTGAATCATATAGGCTATTAGTACGATGGGGTCGCCACTCCCCAAGTGAATTATTAATGACTGATAGATGCTATGAAATGATAATGGAGAGTGTTGCTGGAATAAGAGATGACAGGAAAAACCGGAGTACCCGGAGAAAAACCTGTCCCACCTCCGCTTTGTCCAGCACTAATCTCACATGGAACGACCGGGATTTGAACCACGGATTCCAGCGGTGACAGGCCGACGCGCTGCCGTCTGAGCCACGGAGGCTTTAGATTAGGAAATTATATCTTAATGAAGTAGAAGAATGTCGTAACTCGGGTTGTAAAATAACTAACGCTGGCAGAAATAAGGAAATAAAATGCAGAATAGCACAAGAATGGAAGGCCTTCCTTAACAGAAGACATATTTTCACTTCAAACTTTGGTTTGTACAGTGGTGAAGCATAGAAAAAAAGAACTAGCTCAGAAAGGAAGAGACACCGAGCTCGATAGCTGTAGTCGCTTAAGTGCGGCCAGTATCCAGTAATCGGGAGATAGTGGGTTCGAGCCCCACTGTCGGCAGCACTGAAGATGGTTTTCCGTTTTTCCCATCTTCACACCAGGCAAATGCCGGGGCTGTACCTTAATTAAGGCCACGGCCGCTTCCTTCCAATTCCTAGGCCTTTCCTATCCCATCGTCGCCATAAGACACATATGTCGGTGCGACGTAAAGAAAAAAAAAGAAAAGAAAGGGAGAGATTTTTAAATTCGGTGTTAAGAAAGAGAATTCTGAAGGTAAGATGGATAGATCTGTCACGTATGGAGAGATACTGAATCGAGCAGGTAAGGGTAGCACGATTTGGCGAAATTTGACCAGAAAAAAAAGTTATTTGCTTTACGTCTCACTAAATACTTTTTTTACGGTTTTCGGAGACGCCGAGGTGCCGGAATGTAGTCCCACACGAGTTCCTTTACGTGCCAATGAATTTACTGACACGAGGCTGGCGTATTTGAGCACCTTCAAATACCACCGGACTGAGCCAGTATCGAACCTGCCAAGTTGGAGTCGGAAGGCCAGCGCCTCAACCGTCTGAGGCACTCAGCCTGGCAGCAAAAAATAGAATGATAGGACCCATTTTAAGACACCTAGGGAAATGTAGTCGCTAAGAATGGTAGGGGTAGACCAAGGCATGAGTATGACAAGTAGATTAGAGTAGATATAGGGTGTAGTAATCTTGAAGAAAGGAAAAAAGTTTAGCAAGGGATAGGGTGGCATAGAGAAATTGTTTCGACATTGTTTCGAAATTTCATACGGCCTGCTTTGCACACCTTCGATTAGGCAACGTCACCCAGACATCAGTTTAAGTTTAAAACTCCAATTAAAGCAAACATATCTTTTTGATGTTCATTTTGATCGGTATCAGTAAACATATGTTAGTCCACCTCCGTAGTGTAACGGTTAGAGTTATTAACTGCCGTCCTCGGGGGCTCGGGTTCAATTCCCGATACTGCCAGAAATTTAAGAACGGCAGGAGGGCTGGTATATTGTTGAAATGGGCTAATGCCTGAAAAGAGCTGCACCACTTCGGGATGAGGACACGAGTTTGCTTTTGTCCGACTGGTAGGCTGAATGGTCAGCGTACTGGCCTTCGGGTCCCGGGTTCGATTCTCGGCCTGGTCGGGAATCTTAACCTTCATTGGTTAATTTCAATGGCTCAGGGCTGGGTGTTTGTGCTGTCCCCAACATCCCTGCAACTCACACGCCGCAATAACACTATCCTCCACCACAATAACACGTAGTTACCTACATATGACAGATGCCACCCACCCTCATCGGAGGGTCTGCCTTAAAAGGGCTGCACCCGGCTAGAAATAGCCACACGAAATGGTTATTATTATTCTATTTTAAATTCCAATCCGAGAATGTTGTAGAATATTAAATGTTCAGAGTTTCACTCTCTAATGCTTTCACTCTCCCTTCCGGTTGTTATGAAATGATACTGAATATTTTAAGGGGCTGTACAACGGTATCAGTCATTTTGGTCCGTTCCGATGCGTGGCAGAGGGGAGTCACGGTGTCTTCACGCACTCTGTGTGTGTACCGTTACCTCCGGAGAAAGTTAGTGACATCCGTGTTGCGTTTCTCACTCATGTAAACTTGAAGCTGGGCAGACCTTGACTCACTTGACTCTCTGTTTTGTAACACATTTCGAGGACATCACAGTGTCCAGCGATACACCCCCTGAGGCGATACACTCACCGGATGTCCCAGTTTGTGCTATTTGCAGTGTACTGTAATTAGAAGCCCACTTTGGGACATTCACTATTTCATTGAATTCTCAAAGGTTTTTTTTTCTGTGTGTGTTTATGGTTAGCGTCGAGACTTTCGATTTAGAGGGTTCCGGCCTTGTTTCTGCCCCGGTTTGGAGACTTTAGCCACGTTTGGTTAATTATTCTGACTCCGGGACTGGTGGGTGGTGATTATAAAGTTTGTTTTGCAGAACGATTCCGTGATATTTCGATTTATCGTCAATATGCGCGGTTGGCAGCTATTTTGAATTGTGACGAGCTGATTTCCACTACGAACTGAAGTGGATGGAGACGTCAGCTGTTTTGAACCAACGTGTTGTGTATCTGACGGCTTTCAGGCATGAATTAAGATTTTATTCGTAACTTAGAGTTTAGAAATGGATGAACATGGTAAGATAACAACGTGAATGACTAAATAGTATTGATTGAAAGTCTGAAATGTATATACATATATACAGAAGTGGGGTTATATATATATTTTTATCATCATCATCATCTGTTTACCCTCCAGGGTCGGTTTTTCCCTCGGACTCGGCGAGGGATCCCACCTCTACCGCCTCAAGGGCAGTGTCCTGGAGCTTCAGACTCTTGGTCGGGGGATACAACTGGGGAGAATGACCAGTACCTCGCCCAGGCGGCCTCACCTGCTATGCTGAACAGGGGCCTTGCGGGGGGGATGGGAAGTTCGGAAGGGATAGACAAGGAAGAGGGAAGGAAGCGGCCGTGGCCTTCAGGTAGGTACCAACCCGGCATTAGCCAGGAGGAGAAGTGGGAAACCACGTAAAACCATTTCCAGGATGGCTGAGGTGGGAATCGAACCCACCTCTACTCAGTTGACCTCCCGAGGCTGAGTGGACCCCGTTCCAGCCCTCGTACCACTTTTCAAATTTCGTTGCAGAGCCGGGAATCGAACCCGGACCTCCAGGGGTGGCAGCTAATCACTCTAACCACTACACCACAGAGGCGGACTTTATATTTTTATATTCCGTAAATTTTACTTATTTCGTAGGTTACTTGAGCAACTAATTAGGCTGTGAAGTAATTATTAGATCAGTTATGAAACGAATGTAGATTGCGCTGGATATGCGCGCGCATATTCTGACTCACTGACTGACATAGTTTTCGTCCAGGATCAGAAACTGTTCCAACGGTCTGCTGATGGTTTCCGACAGTTTGAAAACCTTGTACGAACAACACATTAGAAGTCAGCAACTCTGATGATCGGTACCCCGAACATTCATGTTAAATAGACAATAGAACTGTACAACTAGCCACTTATTACCTCACAAAAAGTAAACAAACAACGAAAAAAATAGTTAGTGAGATGTAAAGCCATTATTATTGTTGTTATTATTATTACTACACCTGGATGGCGAGCGAAGCTGCCAACAGACCTCTAGTGTACCCCGGACAACAGAATAGGTCTGCTTGGTCTGGTTTGGTGACTAAACCTGCTTAGAAAGGGACCGAAGGACGTAGGAGTAAGTCAGGGTCGTACGCAGAAATTAAATTATTTTTGGGGGCGGGGTATATTAAATATTATAATTTGAGGACTTCACTAAAATAATGGTGGGTGCATATTGTGAAATTATGAACACTAAATTGAAACTATCAAAGTAACACAATTATTTAATTAAGAGAGAGAGATTTATTAAAGAAATAAATCATCCGTCCTCCAATGAGGGTGACCATTTGGATCCGGAATACAGTTTCAATTTCAATTAAGTTTAAAAATATCAAGAAATTAAAATTTAATCGTTAATACTGCTATCTTCTTTTTTCTAGGGTTTGTGGGGGAAGAATGTAAATCACGTTCTCAGGTATAGATAGAAATGAATGTATTGCAGAGAGTCCCTCAGTATCTGTATTACTATTTTTTTTTCTAATTCGCAGAATGGAATTTTCAAGTTTGAAGGAAGTTTGATGGCTGACTAGGGAGGGTGCCTCTTGCTCCGAATAGCAGGCCTCTGACAATCCACCAATCGATAGGTATTTTATACTTAGATGAAAGGTGAGGCAAGCATGGAAAATTTTTCTGGGTCCACATCCCGAGCCTGATTAAGTTCTCTTTCAAAGCGAATGCTTTAGTGTCCTTTCTGTTGTTGGCTATGATGTAGAGATGCAGTGAACCTCCACGTGCACCTCCCATCCACGCTGTCTCAATCCTTGAGCAATCGACGTTCTTACACGATGGTGGTGATGGTTGCGCATTCGTTCAGTGCTCCGGCAGAATCCCAGCACATGTCCAAGGGTTTCTGTCTCGTTGCAGCCATTTTGGCGGTAACGGGTTGTGTTGAATGACCTACCGAGAACCGACCTGACTGCGGTGAGGTTGCATGTCATCTTCACTGCATTTATGTATTCAGAAGAGGACAGAGGTGATTTATGAGTCATTCACGAGTTTGCTTTCGGGCAGTCTGAATATAACACTACTCCTTTTCCTTTATGTGGTAGCTGACACTACGACTGAAAGAATCGATTTCTCATAATTTCACGTAGTTTTCTTCCGTCAGTCTTTGGGGGGAGACTTTCTTTTTTATGCCAAGTCTGTGGAGTGCCATATCTTGTTCTTCAGGTAACTTACTTACGTATGGTAGGTGAACGTCCTGAACATGGAGTAAACGATTACAAATATTGTAATGCTGTGTATTAGCTTCCCATTCTGCGCTAATTATTCCCATCCTTCTGACCTTTCTGTCACTATACAGCATGGAATTTGGAGTATCATTTGGCAGCATCATTATTTCTTTTACAGAACTTCTTATAATTTTGTCCACATCTTTAAGAAAAGTGTTTGATAGTTGTGTCAGGGGGGCACATTGTAGAGGATAGATCAAACCCGTAAACATATATTCATGTTTATTATAAAAGGAGATGCCGTGTCTCCTAGTTTTTTTTTTTTCCTAAGGTCACATGTTCTTTACGTACATAAACATGATCTAACCCATTCAATCTTTCCTGCTCATTCCTGTGCGGGCAATTGAGCTTACTGGACAGTAATAACGCATTTAAGGTTTAATGGTAATGGTAATGGTAATTGATTATTCATGTACAAAATCAGCACTTGTTAGGTTAGATTGTGAAGTGCACAGTTAGATATATGTTTTTAAATTTTGGTACATTAATAAATTATTAGGCTACGTAAAACTATTAATTATAACTTGAATATTTATATGTCTGCCTCTGTGGTGCAGTGGTTAATGTGATTATCTGCCACCCCCCCCCCCGGTGGCCCGGGTTCGATTCCAGGCTCTGCCACGAAATTTGAAATGTGGTACGAGGGCTGGAACGGGGTCCACTCAGCCTCGGGAGGTCAGCTGAGTAGAGGTGTGTTCGATTTCCACCTCAGCCATCCTGGAAGTGGTTTTCCGTGGTTTCCCACTTCTCCTCCAGGTAAATGCCGGGATGGTACCTAACTTAAGGCCACGGCCGCTTCCTTCCCTCTTCCTTGTCTATCACTTCCAATCTTCCCATCCCCCGCAAGGCCCCTGTTCAACATAGCAGGTGAGGCCGTCTGGGTGAAGTACTGGTCATCCTCCCCAGTTGTATCCCACGACCCAGAGTCTGAAGCTTCAGGACACTGCCCTTGAGGCGGTAGAGTTGCGATCCCTTGCTGAGTCCGAAGGAAAAACCGACCCTGGAGTGTACACAGATAAAGAAGAAGAAAAATATTGACTTGACTTGAAAAGATTGTCTGGGTTCTATGTATGATTGCCACTTGGAAGGAATTGATGGGCGTCATAACATCGTTTGAATGCACCGAAAATTCTTTAACATATTTCAGAATACTTTTCGAATATTAAAAAGAATTGATAACATTTTCCAGCATCATTTTAAACATGTGAAAACTCGTTAGTAATATGATAGTGATAATTCTTGTTTTTATTAAATATATCTCAAAAAATACTGTGTAGCATATATAAAATCAATAAAAAAATAACCTTATAATATTATTCCTTCATAGGGCAGTGATAATAAATTATTACGTTTTGAGGAGCTTCGCACCCTCGTCCCACCAAAATAAAGAAAATGGTGTTCTGTTTATAAATCCAGTACTATTGCGAGAATCACAACGTACAAGTTATTTACAAGAATCAGTGAAGAGTGTGCCATGTAAGATTGTGTGCAGGTCACGAACCACTCGTCATGTACAGGAGAAAGTGGCCGCATCTTCTTTGTTTAGCTACAGTACGAGTTGAATCCGGTAAGGTTTGACTTTCTCTTCTACGCCTGTCTTGTCCTATTGAGATACAGTACGTGAAAAGAATTCCACGGCAGCTAATTCGTGTGCACAAATGTAAACTAATATAAAAAAAGCTTCTGTGTAGTGTACTGTATATTTTTGTGCTGTTTGCAAGGTGGTGGTGTTAGTTAGGGTTGTCATTCCACAGACTGGTTTGATGCAGTACTCCGTATCACCCTATTCTGTGCTAATCCTCTGCATAACTGCAGCACCATATCGTTCGTTCGTAATCTGTTTACCCTCCAGGGTCGGTTTTTCCCTCGGACTCAGCGAGGGATCCCACCTCTACCGCCTCAAGGGCAGTGGCCTGAAGATTCAGACTTTGGATCCGGGGATACAAGTGGGGAGCATGACCAGTACTTCGCCCAGGCGGCCTCACCTGGTATGCTGAACAGGGACCTAGTGGAGGGATGGGAAGATTGGATGGGACAGGCAAGAAAGAGGGAAGGAAGCGGCCGTGGCGTTAAGTCATGTACCATCCCGGCATTTGCCTGGAGAAGAAGTGGGAAACCACGGAAAACCACTTCGAGGATGGCTGAGGTGGGAATCGAACCCACCTCTACTCAGTTGACCTCCCGAGGCTGAGTGGACCCCGTTCCAGCCCTCGTACCACTTATCAAATTTCGTGGCAGAGCCGGGAATCGAACCCGGGTCTCCAGGGGTGGCAGCTAATCACGCTAACCACTACATCACGGAGGCAGACTGCAGCATCATATGTTTACCATATTGATTGCTTGGCCTTCCGTATCATCCATACCTCTAGGGATCATTTTATTAGGGCTCGCCCTTTTTACGGCACCTTCCGTATTCCGGTACGTAACTGTGGTAAATAGAATAATCATCATCATCTTTTTACCCTCCAGGTTCGGTTTTTCCCTCGGACTTAGCGAGGGATCCCACCTCTACCGCCTCTAGGGCAGTGTCCCGGAGCTTCAGACTCTTGGTCGGGGGATACAACTGGGGAGTATGACCAGTACCTCGCCCAGGCGGCCTCACCTGCTATTCTGAACAGGGGCCTTGTAGAGGGATGGGAAGATTGGAAGGGATAGGCAAGGAAGAGAGAAGGAAGCGGCCGTGGCCTTAAGTTAGGTACCATCCCGGCATTTGCCTGGAGGAGAAGTGGGAAACCACGGAAAACCACTTCGAGGATGGCTGAGGTGGGAATCTCTACTCAGTTGACCTCCCGAGGCTGAGTGGACCCCGTTCCAGCCCTCGTACCACTTTTCAAATTTCGTGGCAGAGCCGGGAATTGAACCCGGACCTCCAAGGGTAGCAGCTAATCACGCTAACCACTACACCACAGAGGCGGACGGTAAATAGAATAATACTAATCTATACTTCTCTCTGACGGGCCGAGTAGTTCATGTGGTAAAGCGCTAACCTTTTGTGCTAAATTGGTGGGTTCGATTACTGTATAGTCCAGTCGTGTTTGCAGGTGGTCAAATATGTCAGCCTCCTGACTTCAGTCTTACTGACACGTAGAAGAACTCCTGAAGGACAAGTTTCCGGCGCCTCAGCGATTCCGAAAACCGTAAAAGTAATTAATGAAACTTAACGCCAATACCATATTACTCTTCTATGACTCCTTGGCTGAATGGCTTCGGCTCAGAGCGTCCCGGGTTCGATTCCCGGCCGGGCGGAGGATTTTAACTGCGTGTAATTAACTCCTCTGGCCTGGGGATAGACGTCTGTGCTTCACTTAAAACATATTATTTTTTAACAAATCGCTTTACGTCGCACCGACACAGATATGACTTACGGTGATAAGTTACAAGTTTGTGAGCAACTGCAAAATGACCTCGATACTGTTGTTAGATGGACAGCAGGCAATGGTATGATGATAAACGGGGTTAAAAGTCAGGTTGTGAGTTTCACAAATAGGAAAAGTCCTCTCTCTTTTAATTACTGCGTACCGAGCTCGATAGCTGCAGTCGCTTAAGTGCGGCCAGTATCCAGTATTCGGGAGATAGTAGGTTCGAACCCCACTGTCGGCAGCCCTGAAAATGGTTTTTCGTGGTTTCCCATTTTCACACCAGGCAAATGCTGGGGCTATACCTTCATTAAGGCCACGGCCGCTTCCTTCCCTGTCCTATCGTCGCCATAAGACCTATCTGTGTTGGTGCGACGTAAAGCAAAAAAAAAAAAACAAAAAAAAAACTAAATAATAATAATAATAATAATAATTACTGCGTTGATAGGGTGAAAGTTCCTTTTGGGGATCATTGTAAGTTTCTAGGTGTTAATTAATATAAGGAAATATCTTCATTGGGGTAATCACAGAAAAGGGATTGTAAATAAGTGGTACAGATCTCTGCACATGGTTATGAGGGTGTTTAGGAGTTGTAGTAAGGATGTACATGAGAGGGCATATAAGTCTCTGGTAAGATCCCAACTAGAGTATGGTTCCAGTGTATGGGACTCTCTCCAGGATTACTTGATTGATGAACTAGAAAAAATCCAAAGAAAAGCAGCTCGATTTGTTCTGGGTGATTTACGACAAAAGAGTAGCGTTACAAAAATGTTGCAAAGTTTGGGCTGGGAAGAGTTGAGAGACGAGCTGCTTGACTAAGTGGTATGTTCCGAACTGTCAGTGGAGAGATGGCATGGAACGACATTAGTAGACGAGTAAGTTTGAGTGGTGTCTTTAAAAGTAGGAAAGATCGCAATATGAAGATAAAGTTGGAATTCGAGAGGACAAATTGGGGCAAATATTCGTTTATAGGAAGGAAAGTTAGGGATTGGAATAACTTACCAAGGGAGATGTTCAATAAATTTCCAATTTCTTTGAAATCATTTAAGAAAAGGCTAGGAAACAACAGATACGGAATCTGCCACCTGTGCGACTGCCCTAAATGCAGATCAGCATTGATCGATTGATTGAGGTAATTTACTTGCTTTTTTTAAAAGTTGCTTTACGTCACAACGGCACAGACCGGTCTTGTGGCGACGATGCGATAGGAAAGGCCTAGCTAGGAGTGGGAAGAAATCGGCCGTGGCCTTACTTAAGATACAGCCCCAGCATTTGTCTGGTGTGAAAATGGGAAACCACGGAAAACCATCTACTGGGCTGCCGACAGTAGGGTTCGAACCCACTATCTGCCGAACGCAAGCTCACAGCTGCGCGCCCGTAACTGCACGGTCAATTTACTAGGTACTAATTCAACCCAACATGTAACATTGACTTGAAATGTTATAATGAACTTAAAACTGGTTTGTTTAGATTACCCTTGTAATGTGGAGTTGCAAATTTCGTATGCGTTAATCAATTTCTTACTCCAGGCCTGGAACCTTCTCCCATGCTTCCCATACTCTCTTATTTCACCCTACCTTCATGTTTCAGAACCTTATTTCATCACTTCTCGTTCCCTTGTAGGTTAATAGTCGCTTAGACAAAGACAAAGACGCCTCCATACAGGTCATGCAGGCCTTTGGAGGAGTGGAAGGTAAAGGCTTCCACCATTGTTAACCGCGGCGCGTGATGAGGTAGAGTGGTTAGCTCTACGCCGAGCCGCCTTTGCCCCCAGGAATTAACCTGGTACTCATTTTTGGTGTAGACTGAGTGAACCTCGGGGCCATATGCACCTCCGTAAGCGGAAATCTCGTTTCTTAAATGTTACGACTTCCTGACGGGGATTCGAACCCACGTCCTTTCGGGCGAGCTGAATAGTCCCTTAGGTCTTCCGTTAACACGTTTTTACGTTGCTTCTTGGGTTCATTGCCTATTCTCGGCTATTCTAGTACCATCTCGAATTGCATAAATTCACAGCAGCAATCCTTGGCCTTGAAATACACTTGCCAACGTTTAACATCTCAGAATGAGACTAGGCAATTTCCTGTAGCGTACATTTGATGATCAAGTAGAATAGAAAGTCATGTAAGCATACAAGATCGTTTTAGAAAACAATTGAATTTCTGCGGCAATCATACTTTGCAGCACGAAAATAAAATGGAAGGTTTTCCAACCAATACCGACCGAAAGAAAAAGTATTTCACGAGTAATTGATTCGAATGTCCGTGATATGGTTTACTGTACATGCATTTCTGTTGTACAAATGTCTGGCGACATGAAACAATGGAACAATGGGCAGAGCCTAAACCACCGTCTGAACTGACGGAACAGATGAACATAGAACACGTGAAACAAAAGCGAATCGGTGACGTGTGTGAAAGCTGCGCGCGCATGCATAGTAACGTTAAAACCATAAATTGTCTGTTGTTGACGGATTTAGCACGTGCTGTTCCCCGAGTCAAGAGAAGCATACTGAGTGACTGATACGAAGCGCATATCAATTATTGAGCCTAATCCATGCAGGGACGTCGAATAGCTTCTGGTAATCGAACATCGTTATCATCGGGATGATGTCCGACTCATTGGCTGAATGGTCAGCGTACTGGCTTTCGGTTCAGAGGGTCCCGGGTTCGATTCCCGGCTGGGTCGGGAATTTTAACCTTCATTGGTTAATTCCGGCGGCTCGGGGGTTGGGTGTTTGTGCTGTCCCCAACATCCCTGCAAATCACACACCGCACATAACACTATCCTCCACCACAATAACACGCAGTTACCTACACATGGCAGATGCCGCCCACCCTCATCGGAGGGTCTGCCTTACAAGGGCTGCACTCGGCTAGAAATAGCCACACGAAATTATTATTATCGGGATGATACACGTCCAGGCTAATCATTTTAAGATTACTAAAAACAATGTTTTATCTTTTAATTACTGAGCGACTGGCTGCACGATTTACATCACTTAGCAATTAGCTTGCATTCGGGAGATAGTGGGTTCGAACCCCGCTTTCGGCAGCCCTGAAGATGGCTTCCCGTTGTTTCCCATTTCACACCAGGAAATACTGTACCTTAATTAAGGCTACGGCCGTTTCCTTACCACTCCTAGCCCTTTCCTATCCCATCGTCGTCATAAGACTTATCTGTGTCGGTGTGATATAAAGTAAGTTGCATACAGTAAGTACAAAAAATAAAAACAACCTTTAATTGTACTTTTTTGATCTTATTTGTTCAACACTTGATCTTTTCTTTACCGAACGACTTTAAAAAAATGAGACGTAGCGACGTATTGCCTTGTGATTTTCTCGCCTTTTATTTATTTTGCTCCTCACTATTCGCTTTACGTCGCACCGGCACAGACAGATCTTATGGTGACGATGGGATAGGGAAGGAGTATCAATGGGAAGGAAGCGGCCGTGGCCTTAATAAAGGTACAGCCCCAGCATTTTCCCCGGTGTGAAAAATGGAAAACTACGGAAAACCATCTTCAGGGGTGCTGACAGTGTGGTTCGAAACCACTATCTCCTGAATGCAAGCTCACAGGCTGTGCTCCTGAACCACTCTTTCCTTACCGCCTTATAGTGATGGCTCAAGTGCTAAGGAGTTATATACAACCACGTTACTTATCATTTTGTCTTTTGAGTTTCCAGTCATCTTCTGGAATGTTGACCAGACAAACAAAAGCAAACAATAAGAATTATTTTGAATTGTGTCTAATGCAAACTCACTAACATAATTATAAGCAGAGTTTTATACAGGTAGTTTAGAGAATTTCGTACTCCATTGTTAACGCCTTGATTTTTCTTAATTTAGTCCTCTTCAGCATACAATTAAAACAATTGAATAATGTAGGGTCGACGATATTCGAATAACATATTTTAACTATGTCTTGGGTTGCGCTTTAATTTAAGGTCTTCGGTAGGTCTGCAATAGGCACGTCCAGTTTAAAATCCTCACATATATAGGGTGTTTCCAAAATGGGGGGCATAATTTCAGGTATGTATTTGTTATATGTAGACAATCAAAATAGTTCATTACAACATTTGTCCGGAAATGCTTCATTTCCGAGTTATGGCCTTCACAACACTGAACTTCACCGGAACGTTTTTCTTCCGCAGGTCATTGTCATCACAGAAGTTCAAAATGTCCACCTCCTGCTTAAATACAGACCTCACATCGATGTCTCATTGACATGGATCGCATGTTTCCTGATGGATGGGTAGGTAGAGGTGGCCCGATTGCTTGGTCTCCAGGCTCACCAGATCTGAACCCTCTCGTTTTCTACTCGTGGGGCCATTTAAAATCATCGGTGTATTCGTCTCCGGTGCCTGCTGTGGAAACCCATCGGAATCGAATTGTGAGGACATACGCAATACTCCTGGAGTTTGGGATCGTGTTCGCAGGTCAATGAGACATCGATGTGAGGTCTGTATTGAAGCAGGAGGTGGACATTTTGAACTTCTTCTGTAATGACAATGACTTGCGGAAGAAAAACTTTCCGGTGAAGTTCAGTGTTGTGAACTCCATAACTCGGAAATGAAGCATTTCCGGACACATGTTGTAATGCACTATTTTGATTGTCTACATGTAACAAATATATACCTGAAATTATGCACCCTATTTTGAAACACCCTGTGTATTCCGACATTGTTTACAGTTAGAACATGCGGAATGTTATACAGTGAAGTTATCTCAGCTTTGTCTAGGAATTGTCTAAAAATGTATATTTTATTAATATCACTGCTTCTCTTCTCAACTAATATTTCTAGTGAATGTAAACATGTCAATGTTACATATTGAAAGTCCGTTCAAATTGTTAGCGATCTGAAATTGACGCCCTAAATTTTAGAGCATCTCACTCCGCGTTCTTTCAGATAAAAGGAAAGGTACCGGAAAAAGCAAGATTGTGCACTTTGTTTCAAATCTGACGCTATATAAAAAATGTTTACCAGTGTTGATAGCGAGCAATTTAAAACAAATGTATTCGATTAATCAGTACTTACTTACTTGCTTACCGATCGATAGCTGCAGTCGCTTAAGTGCGGCCGGTATCCCGTATTCGGGAGAAAGTGGGTTCGAACCCCACTGTCGGCAGACCTGAAGATGGTTTTCCGTGGTTTCCCATTTTCACACTAGGAAAATGTTGGGGCTGTACCTTAATTAAGGCCACGATCGGTTCCTTCCCACTCCTAGCACGTTCCTGTCCCATCGTCGCCATAAGACCTATCTGTGTCGGAGTGACGTAAAGCAAATAATTGTAAAAAAAAATATTTTTCTTTTGCTTCATCTGTGTACCCTCCAGAGTTGGATTTTCCCTCGGACTGAGCGAGGGATCCCACCTCTACCGCTTCAAGGGCAGTGTGCTGGATCTTCGGACTCTGGGTCGGGGATACAACTGGGGAGAATGACCAGTACCTCGCCCAGGCGGCCTCACCTGCTATGCTGAACAGGGTCCTCGTAGGAGCATGGGAAGATTGAAAGGGATAGACAAGGAAGAGGAAAGGAAGCGGCCGTGGCCTAAAGTTAGGTACCATCCCGGCACTTGCCTGGAGGAAAAGAGGGAAACCACGGAAAACCACTTCCAGGATGGCTGAGGTGGGAATTGAACTTACCTCTACTCATTTGACCTCCCGCAGCTGATTGGACCCTGTTCTAGCCCTCGTACCACTTTTTAAATTTCGTGGCCGAGCCGGGAATCAAACCCGGACCTCCGGGTTGGCAGCTAATCACAGTAACCACTACACCACAAAGGCGGACATCGACTGACCATTATGGAACAAAATTACTGAGAGTATCAAGGCCATACGAAACCTAAACCGTTTTAAAAAAATGTGTGGCAGGTCGATTAATTTCATTCATCCATTAGTTAAAATGTTAGTTCAGCCATATAATTTTGAACTTGGTTAGCCAGGCTGAGTAGCTCAGAGGGTAGATCGTTGGCCTTCTGAGCCTGACTTGGCAGATTCACTCCTGGCTCAGTCCGGTGTTATTTGGAGCTGTTTAAATGTACCAGCTTCGTGTCCATAGATTTACTGGCTCGTAAAAGAACTCCTACTGGAAAAAACCCGGCATCTCAGCGTCTCCGAAAATCGTAAATTTAGTTAGTGGGACATAAAACTTGTAACATTTTTATTTTATAACAATTTAATTTTTAATTGATTTTTGATATTGCACCTGGGGATTTAAATTTACTACCTCATTATCTCATTAAACAGATAATGTACAGTGTTCGTGTGGTGTCTCTGTTTCTACTCAGATATTTCAATACAAGTAGTTAGATATAAAGAGTAGATCTTCTTATTTCTCGCATTTTCCCACTTCTTGAAATCGCCACTATGCAGATGGACATTAAGTCCATTTTTACGGTCAGATATTCTTCCTGATGCCAATCCTGTGTGGAGGGACATATTCCTTGTTGTGTGTTTCTGAGGTGGTTGGCAGTGTTATACTTTGTGTGAACAGTAAAACGCCGCTTTCTTTAGTAGATTTCTTATTGATACACAAATCTGTTTACAAAATCATCAAAACAAGTTCACTTTTAATGAAGTCAGCAAATTAAATGAAATACTTATACATTTGTGTGCACAATTTGCACATGAATTAATTACAGTTGAACTCACTTAAACGAACTACAGGGGGTAGAGCTATTTTGGATAATACGTTTTACTGGGATACAAATTGGAGAGTGAAAGGGACAAATATTGTACTCCCATGTGCATGCAACATTGTTTAATTTTTTCTTTTTTGGCTATTTGTTTTACGTCACACGGAGACATATAGGTCTTATGGCGACGATGGGAGAGGACAGGCCTAGGAGTGGGAATGAAGCGGCCGTGGCCTTAATTAAGGTACAGCCTCAGCATTTGCCTAGTGTGAAAATGGCAAACCACGGAAAACCATCTTCAGGGTTGCCGACAGTGGGATTCGAACCCACTATCTCCCGGATGCGAGCTCACAGCTGCGCACCCCTAACCGCACGGCCAACTCGCCCGGTTTGTTTAAATTCAAAATATATTTTATTTAAATACAAAGTGTAGTATTTAGACACATTTTTCATAAAATTCATAAAATCGGAAATTTTCTTTTGAGATTTTGTGCCTCGCGGTGTAGGGGTAGCGTGTCTGCCTCTTACCCGGATGCCCCGGGTTCGATTCCTGGCCAGGTCAGGGATTTTTACCTGGATCTTAGGGCTGGTTCGAGGTCCACTCAGCCTACAGGATTACAACAGAGCTATCTGACGGTGATATGGTGGCCACGGTCTAGGAAGCCAAGAATAATGGCTGTGAGGATTCGTCGTGCTGACCACGCTACACCACAGAATCTGCAGGACTTCCACGTGAGCAGCGGTCGCTTGGTAGGCCATGGCTCTTCGGGACTGTTTGGGGGTTTCTTCTCGCAACGCTTGCTTGTGGCTGTATCACGCCACCACCTGATCAGCAGCTGGTGTGGATTCGCTACTTTGTTTGACAAACCTTAAGCATAGGTCTACATAACGGCATTGATTTAGCACGTTAATGGGTAAACTATAGTAATAGGGATTAGTTTAATTTTCTCATATTCGGATTTTTCCATAGTTTTCTAAAGTTTTGGGTTTGGAACATTTCGTCAATTTTCTCTTCGCTGTGTTTTTATTGTTTGTAATTTGCTTTACGTCGCTCCGACACAACTTCGCTTGTTATCATAACACGTTTCGTTTTCGACGATATCTTAAAAGGCACAGATCAACGTCCACAGTAAAATACAGTTGTACGTGGAAGGACCTCCTGGTAAATACAAAGCGAACCAGGTACTTTAAGAATACTTGTGACGGCAAATAATGTGTGAAATGTGTGGTAGAAGGGAAGAGTTAACGGTATACAGGGTAGAGTCACTCTTGCTGCAAGATCGATTTTGAGCTACGCCACCGAAAATGATCACTTTTCTATTTTCACCTTCGTTATGGTTTCATCTTCGTTGGTTTAGTTAATCGGAGTTTTACTCTACATGAAGAAATAATCAGACACGTCTGAAATCCTCGGCCCTGCTGTGAACTGATCCCGAAATCTTCTGAACCGAAGGCAACTTTGTTGTCCATTTAGGGAAGGAGCCAGACGTTTAAATATGGTACAGTATATATTCAATTTGCAAACAACTCGATGCAAGTACGTAATCTCTCGACCTGTTTAGATGTGAGAGAAGGGCATATGATACATAATCATGCCAGGGTCAATCAATCAATCAATCAATCAATCAATCAATCAATCAATCAATCAATCAATCAATCAATCAATCAATCAATCAATCAATCAATCAATCAATCAATCAATCAATCAATCAATCAATCAATCAATCAATCAATCAATCAATCAATCAATCAATCAATATAATGTACGGTAGTATAACTTAATATTATAAAACTGAAACAATGAGGTTATCAATATTTTTCGTCCAACTGACTAGATATTGTTTCCGAAGTGTTCCATTTTGTGTATTTGAGGAATATTCTGATTTCAATAATGATTTTTGTCTTACACACTCAAGATACTAATATTTTATTGATGGTATCCGACAAACTTAAAATGACTTTCTCACGTCACTGCCTAGTAGGAGACTATGAGGTTTATGTTACAGTAAATTGCTTCCATGACTTTCATCTTTTCTCCAGAATATCAAGTAGCACTGTGTGCCAATGATAACAATTGGCATCCAAGTGATTTAACCCTTAATCATTCGGATTTAAAACAATGTCTTTGGATCTTGTATAACCTCAATTTAGAGCACACAAATGAGTAAAATTTTAGAACACATTTTAAGATGATTTTTACTCTTATAAAAATATCAACATCATTATTATTGCTTGTTATTGTACAGTCACAACGAATGGGATTTTTCACTTTTGCGCTGTTCTGTACAAAGGAGTTCCTTTCACCTTGCATGTCATATCAGCTTCACAAGTTATTTCCCCTTATTACTTAAACAATGTTAAGTAACGTGTCTATGTCAATGAATTCGCGTGACGCCTTGAAAATGTAAAGCTATGACAATCTTATTCTGTAATCAGCGAACGTGTCTTTAACTTTATGGCAGGTGGCCACCAGATTTCACTATGAAAAGTGACAAGACTTTGTATTCTGACGCCTGGTACTAAAGACTGACATTGTAAGGAACAAGATACACTGTAATTCATTTTCAAAAGGACACTCGCATTGTTAAACGTGTTATCACGCATCATTATTTGAAATTCACGCGATTACATCAGTAATAAGAACTCAGTAGTGCTTGTAGATGGTGCTTTGTGAAACAGTGGTGTTGAACATGATAAGAGAAGCAGGCGAGATTAGTATCACTTACAGTCTTATATTTATGTCATATAGTGGATAGCGTTTATTTTTCCTAATTATTGTATAATCGGATAAATTTTTAACATTTTCCTCTCGTTTTAAAATTAATTATTCAGGTTATAACACATAAATAAATAAACGGTAGTCTGTTATTATTATTATTATTATTATTATTATTATTATTATTATTATTATTATTATTATTATTATTATTATTATTATTATTATTTGCTACTTGGTTTACGTCGCACCGACACAGATAGGTCTTATGGCGACGATTGGACAGGGAAGGCCTAGGAGTGGGAAGGTATCGGCCGTGGCCTTAATTAAGGTACAGCCCCAGCATTTGCCTGGTGTGAAAATGGGAAACTACGGAAACCATCTTCAGGGCTGGCGACAGTGGGGTTCGATTCTACTATCTCCTGAATACTGGATACTGGCCGCACTTGAGCGACTGCAGCTATCGAGCTCGGTAGTCTGTTATTTAGGCCCTAGAGGTACGGGTTCATCTGGCCTTACATTGCCAGAATATAAAATACTATTCAGTCAGTCAATCAATCACTTAATCAATCAATTATTATATCTTTTAAGTTCTATATACTATCAGTAAATCTACCATTAAAGTAACTCAACGTGCTAAATTGTAAAACTACTGTACAAGGGAAAACGTCGAAGTTAAAGTAAACTCGTGTGCTTATCCTGAGATGGTGCAGCTCTCTTCAGACACACCCCCAATAGAACTGAGCTGCATGTACCATTTCAACCATCATAGCAATAGCGGCGATTGGGAATAAAAAGTCGGGGGGGGGGGGGGGAGGGGAGCACAAAAATATGTAAACAATATGTATCCTGGTCTGGGGATATAGCGGTGTGTGTGTGTGTGCGTGTGTGTGTGTGTTGACATCATCATTGAAAAAATAGCCCTAAAATGATAAGTTATGGGAAATGTTCCGGTGGCAATGGTCACTTACAGTAGATAGATCAGTAGATAGATAAAGCAATATACCATATCAACCACACGGTAGAAATAAATTAAAGTGTAGTAAAATGTTGCCAGAGGTCTCCCACACGTGCATAGAAACTGGCGTGAGGTCAGCGCGACTATGGCGCTTAAAGGGTCTGGCCCTATAAAACGAAGCTTTTGAAGGAACGGGAGAAGACTGTGTTAGTCAATCAGCAAGCTGTTACAGTGCACTGTGAAAGGTTTATCATTACCACATGGCCCGGAGACAACATTTGGATGACCTCACACGGGCAAGAAGCATCGGGACGAAGTATGACGAGTATAACCCAGGAGTTTGGTATTGCTCACAGCATTGTTTAACGAGCATGGAGAGAATTTCGAACCAAAGATACTGCTGCCCGAAGGAGAGGAGGGGTGGACCTTGGTCAATTACAGTAGCAGATGACCAGTACATTGTGCAATGGGCAAGAAAATACTCGCTTCAAACAGCGGGTGCAATTGCAACCACATTTAACAGGAATGCAAGGCACCCAATCTCCCGGCCCACAGTGGCGCAGCGACTGCACGGGCGTGGTCTGTTTGCCCGGCGACCATAACGTATTGTTTCGTTGATACCCGCACATCGGCAGCAACGTTTGCGATGGTCTGGATCGACGAGAAGTTGGGCCGCGTGCTCTTCTAAGATGAAAGCAGATTCAGTCTGAGTAGTGATTCTAGACGTACCCTCATCTGGCGACAGGTGGGAACACGTAATGCACCCAGGAACATTGTCAAACATGATCATTTTGGTGGACAAAGTATTACGGTGAGGGGAAGCATAATGATGCATGGGCGCACACTCTTTGAAAGGGGTACACTCACCGGTCAACGTTATTGTGACAGCGTATTCCTTCCGCATGTGCGTCTTGCAGGGGTGCGTTCAACCCCGACTTAATTTTTATGGATGACAATGCACGGCCGCGTCGAATAGCGCAGGTGGAGGAGCTCTTGGAACGGGACGATTTTCGCGGAATGGACTGGCCTGCCAGTTCCCCCGACCTAAATCCCACCGAGCACGTGTGTGGCATTTTGGGAGGACGTATTGCAGCACGTCCGCATGCACCAAGGACCATCGAGGAGTTGTCAACCGCGGTGGTGGAGGAATGGAGTGTCCTACCACAAGAACTCCTTACCAGTCTTGTGGTCAGCATGGGGACACGTTGCAGAGTATGTATCACTGTCCGTGATGATAACACACCCTTTTAAGAACCATGCCTCTTCTTTTATGATGTCCATGGGACCATCATGAGTCGCAGTGACTTACGTGTCTCTGTATAAAAGTGTGATTTCTGTTCGTCTCATCTCATATTCCTTTCAGTTGCCTACCGTATCACACTGTAGCAGTTCTTCCTATGCATGGTTCAAGTTTCATCGAGCTATGTTACTTGGCAGTGACACAATATGCTTAAGTTACTTTCGTCCTTAAGTTTTGTACAGCAGTGTATTAAAATCTACGCTGCTTGAATGGTTGCCAGTATTAATCAACATCCGTCCTCCTCACCTTCGAAGAAATAACTGCACTGAAGAAGTAATGGTAAAAAGGCACTGCCAATGAACTCTTACCAATTCATCAGGACTGCAGTTTATACAGTATAATATTGTTTACCTCTTAATTTTCTTGGAAATTCTTCCTCTACCACATCATTTAATAGAACTCACTTCGTCATTCACACCTTCCTAATTATCAGCTTTCTTCACCCTCCTCGCGATTCTACTTCTTACGTAAAACAGCAAACTTGTTTTGCACTTAGGTACAAAGTAATGTAGGAAGGACCTGGTAAACTTTGCTCAAGATGGCCAATTCAACCGCAGATTTCCAATTTGACTAGTCTGACACTTCTCACTCATGATAGATAATCCATCTGATAGCCACCCCTATTAGGGAATAAAAATCGGCTTCCTAATCAGTTCATAATTATGATTAATGTGTACTTTATATGATGCTTGGATTAAGCAGGACTTGAGTCATAATTCAAGATTATAATTGCCACCATGAGGAACATTGTTTCTTTCATATTTGATATGAAAAATAAAATTCAATACAGGGTTCTTCACGTTAGGGAGTACAAGTGGTGTCTAAAATTCGCCAATTATTTTTTTAAAGCTGAGTCCGCTATGGTCTGGATAATAGTGTCCGAGATTTTGTTTATTCTTAGGAAGTTCAGCATCTCCTTAGGAATTGTCCCTTTGGCGCCAATCATAAGGCCAATGACTTCCCATTTTGTAATTTCATACTTCTTTCCGAGATCCTCAAGGCATCCTCACACACTAATCGAGACTGCTGTTCATTTTCCTCGAATCTTATAGTGGGTTCAATCAGCATACCCATACCTTTCGCCTTGTCGATGACAATATCAGCTTATCTTGTGGATTCATTTGTGGAAAGACATCCTACTTCTTCATGGACCGGGCGAGTTGGCCGTGCGGTTAGGAGCGAGTGGCTGTGATCTTGCAGCCGGGAGATAGTGGGTTCGAATCCCACTGTCGGCAGCCCTGAAGATGGTTTTCCGTGGTTTCCCATTTTCACACCAGACAAATGCTTGGGCTGTACCTTAATTAAGGCCATGGCCGCTTCCTTCCAACTCCTAGGCCTTTCCTATCCCATCGTCGCCATGAGACCTATCTGTGTCGGTGCGACGTAAAGCAACTAGCAAAAAAAAAAAAAAAAAAAAAAAAAAAAAAAAAAAAAAAAAAAAACCCCTTCTTCATGGATCTCCAAATGTTGTTGTTAACGGAGGCTTCCTGAAATCAATGTGAGAACTGAATTGTGCCGATTGATTATCATCAGCTCTCCCTTACGAACGTAAGTTTTATGGGGGGAGGTACACCATTCGCGAGTGTAAATTTAATGAAATTCAATAAATTTTATTTTTGTAGCCCTATGATTTTAAAAAATTTAAATTTTCAGGTTTAATGTTTACTGCTAATAAATCGTTAAGACATTCTTAAAATGTTAAAAGTATTATCCATTGGTCATCAATACACTGTAAAACATTCTGGTGTAATTTGTGCAGCCAGGTAGCGTTTACACAATAATTACCCCAATTATTTAATTATTTATATTTTTCTTGTTTTGTGTTACTTATAAGACCCAAGTCTACGACATACACTAGAATCTCAGACATAGCACTGGAAACAATATTTATTTCTGATATTTAAATAAAATGAAGAAATATTTGACCTTTTTCTTGAATTTTCTTTTTAAAAATATAATGGCACATGTAAATCCAAAGATCCCAGTGTATGATTAAAGTTCACAGTCATGAAAAATTGTATTGGATTATCTTAAAAATAGAGAGAGTTATGAAAACTCTGTGTAAAAAATGAAGCTTGAGAAAATGAGTGATAAATATATCAATTGGTTGGATGTGCACTAAAACTCCCCTGCTGCATACACAGAGCCCTCTTCCAACCTCAGTCTCTTTTTGCATTTCCTTGCTTCTTTTGTAGTCTCTATAACCCTTTCACTTGCAGAAAGTATGCGTTTCTCATTTTGAAGAAACTGGGAGCAATATGTTCCAACCACAAGCCCTAACTGCTGCAACGCTTTAATTCTAGCACTCATTTCATCATTAAACGTCATAGTAGCATCATTAACATTAATCTGAACAGTTTTTATTCCAGCAAACATTGTTTTGGAGCATATCTTCCAGATTTTAGAATTGAACGACTCATTATTATTCTGTGTCTTACCACCAACACATCTTATTACCAGTTCTGTTTTCACAAGATTCTTGAAAACCGGTTTAATTGTCTCCAGAATGGCAGGGTAAAGATTATTTTTATGCTTATACTTGTCTGCAGTGCCTTGTACCACAGCCTGCTGGTAAAGACACCAAGAGTCAAGACCTTTTGGACAAAAGTAATGTTGTGGCTGATCATCTGTGGAAGTCTTGTGGTACCAAATGGTCCAGATGGCTGTTCTCATATTATCTACAGATAAACTATTAGCTCTAATGGCATTCCCATAATAGTGAGGGTATTTATCACAGCATCAGTCAGCCGGTTCTTGCCACCGAGTGGCTTCGCATTGCTCAGCTTTTTTCCTCTCATATTCTCCTTGACTTTCCTAAACTGAGACCCCATCCTTTTCTGGATATGGCCAACACATTCCTTTTTCACTATATGAATATCTGGCCCATATGGCTGGTCATCAGAAACAGCCTTGTAGCTCTTGGTATCTCCATCCCCAATATAATTGACATACCGTAAATTGTGATTGGCTACACTTCGACTGAAAATCCTTTTCATTCCCTCCACTTTCATGCTTCCTGCACTTCCTTTGTCGTTGATGTCACAGACCTCTTCATGTGAATCCCACCACTCTTTATAAGGTAGGGTGCCAGTCTTGCCTTTCCACTGATCACATCCTTTGCAAGACGATGACAGAACCTGAGTATGTATCACTTTTCCACTTTTTGCTCCTATAACGGTGCAAACACCATGTCATGAACTGTGACACCTCGTTAACCATGTGTCATCACAGCTTACAGATATATCCCTACTTCCTTGTAAGACTTGCTTACTCTTCAGCTGCCTTACCTGAGATATTTTAGCTACTTGGTTGGTGGCAGCAAGAATTCTCTGGTACACCAGTGTGTAAGTAGACTTCTTTACAGGTGGTGGTAAATTCATTAGACCAAAAAACATACCTAATCCTGCTAAACTTTGCCCTAAACATCTCATAGCATAATATTATACGCCTGTATATGGAATAAACCTGGTTGTTTTTTTTTCGTAATTTATTGCAACTGTCAAAGGAACCAATTACACCACATTTCTTGCACACTATGGTCATATTACAACCTAAACCTATCATTTTATGTACAATGATTTTCACATTTTCCCCATATACTCACCGAAAACACTTTTCCAACTGTTCGAACATAATATTTCCATTAAAAATAATATTAACATCATCTAAACCACTACTGCTATTGCCACAGTCTTTCAGAAGCTTCTTATTTAGGTTAGGTGAATCACGAATGTTATTTTTTGCAGTTGTAAGCCTATTTCCACGGAAATTCACTTTGTTAGGCCTATATACTACTTTTCCTTTACCCATTTCAAAGTTCTGAGAACAACCACTTGCAGAAACTATACTAAAACACAGGCGAATTATAACTTTTTCTCTCAAGATAACACGTGCTCCGTTATCGCGGGAACCAAGATATATTTGTAAACAAAAGAATCACGTGACTTCCTGTTCCTCATATACAAAGAGAAATGTAATAGGGAGCATGCCCGAGAGAGATTTAGTAGCGCCAATTTTCAAAAGGAGCGAAATAATTCAAACAGGTGCGGTGCTGACACGTGGGCGTAGCAGTGCTTCAGATCAGCTGACACCTATATATACCTATTTTTGTTGAATCTCGGAAACTATTACAGATATATTAAGAATTCCTTCACCACAAGAGCGAAGTCTATTAATCATTTTTGGACCAAAAAAGTGCATTTTTTAACCTTTAAAAGTGTACCTCGCCCCTTAATATAATACTTGTGTTTCATGAAATATTTCGCTTACTTTGAATAGCCGGTGATATGGTAGTTGAGTAGTCTCCTCGAGTCGAGTGTTGGTAATGATACGTTCTTTAGTTGTCATAGGGTGTGACGAATTGCCTGCTTGCACCACGCTCATGTCGTAAGTATAAACCAAGGCAGTGTGAACACTCTCATGGCTCCTTAACTATCACTTAGTCCCCAATGCTAAACAGACAAGAACGCTATTAAACGTACACTTCCTGATGTAAGTCTCCACTTACAACAAGACAATGAATCAAGAATATACTTGACAAAAGATTCGCCGCAACTTTACATTGGTGCTGTCAGTTCACATTCTGATGTGTCAAACTTCTGACGTCAGTTCTCTCCTACTTTCTGAATTAGCAAACAGTCAAATATTGTGTTACATGTTTTAGTTTTTATACCTGGAAGAGAGGGAGTGATAGTTGAGTGACATCGTTACAAGCTCTTCATGATCTCTGACCTCTGACAATCGCAGTTCGAATCCCAGTAAATACATGTTAGATTTTATAAATAAAATATCATGTTCCTCTGGTTTAAATTCTACCTAAAACTGGACATTTCTTGGCTTCGATCATCAGGCCAACAACCAAGCGAGTTGGCCGTGCATTTAGGGGTGCGCAGCTGTGAGCTTGCATTCGGAGGATAGTGTGTTCGAACCCCACTATCTGGAGCCCTGAAGATGCTTTTCCGTGGTTTCTCGTTTTCATACCAGGCTGTACCTTAATCAAGGCCACGGCCACTTACTTCCTACTCCTATCCCAAAAAGAAAACTATCGACATACGGAGGATAGTGCACGTTAGAAGAAAAGGAAGACGAAGTATACAGAGAGAGCTGGCTTCGCACTTTAGGTCGTTATCTGTGAGCTGGAATTCGGGAGATGGATAGTTTGAATCCCACTACTGGCAGCTCTGAAGATGGGCTTCCGTGGTTTCCTATTCAGTCATACAGGCGAATACTGGGGCTGTACATTAATTGAGGCCACGGCTACTACGTTTCTAATCCTAGCTCTTAACTATCCTTGCGTAGTCGAAAACCTTCCATGTGTCTGTACGATATTAAACCTTCTTCTTCTTCTTCATCATCTGTTTACCCTCCAGAGTCGGTTTTTTCCTCGAACTCAGCGAAGGATCCCACCTCTGCCGCCTCAAGCGCAGTGTCCTGGAGCTTCAGAATCTGGATCGGGGATACAACTGGGGAGGATGACCAGTACCTCGCCCAGGCGGGCTCACCTGCTATGCTGAACAGGGGCCTTGTGGGGTTTGGGAAGTTTGGAAGGGATAGACAAGGAATAGGGAAGGACGTGGCCGTGGGTTTAAGTTAGGTACCATCCCGGAATTTGCCTGGAGGAGACGTGGGAAACAACGGAAAACCACTTCCAGGATGGCTGAGGAGGGAATCGAACTCCACCCCTCTACTCAGTTGACCTCCCGAGGCTGAGTGGACCCCATTCCAGCCCTCGTACCACTTTTCAAATTTTCGTGGTAGAGCCGGGAATCGAACCCGGGCCTCCGAGGGTGGCAGCTAATCACACTAACCATTACACCACAGACGTGGACACGATATTAAACTACTTGCAAATAAAAATTTATTTCTCGCGTTTACCACATTAACATGCCAACCGATTAAGCTGGAATTCGATCTCGTTTTCATGTGCCTTTGCGGACGGTATAGTCATAGAAGCGAAACAGAAGAAGGTGGAAAGAAACAACTCAACAACATGAGCAAGGCAGCTAGAAGGGTAAGGGGCTACGGATCGCCCACGTGCGGTTAGTATCGCGTAGCTATGCGCTTGCATTCGGGGGATGGTGGGTTCGAATCCCACCGTCGGTAGCCGCTAAGATGGTTTCGGTGATTGAAAAACACCACAAGGCACCGTGTAGAGGGTTACATACTTTGGAGAATGTGTAACAGGAAGGAGGAGGAGCAGTGACCAGATAAAACAGAGGGTGGAAAAGATGAGGACTATCTACCTTGCGACCAGAGAATTGTACAATAACAGATACATATAAACAGACCCAAAGCTGAGGTACTACAAGTCAGTAGTGAGGAACGTGGTACTGTAACACAGTCGAGACGATGATGCTAGGAAGGCATGGGGCAGTGCAACTGGAGAAAGAAGAAATAAAAATTCTGAGAAAGGTACTGGGACCAAAAAGAGGAGGTGAAACATGGGATAGAAGATCAAGGGACGAATTGTACTGAAACATGAGGACGATCTCTGAAGATATAAGACTCAAAAGAGCAAGATTTGATGGACTTGTGATCAGGATGGACATGGAGAGAATGTCTAGAATAGTATGGGAGACAACGAGTAGGACGAGAGGAAAGACGTTAAGTAAGTGGGTTGTCGAACTCCGGAAGGACCGGACTGTAGTAATGGAACATGATTCATTTTACTGAATCGATTCATTTGATTCCGTTCACGTAACTGAATCGATACAGTGATCCGATTCACGGCGCATTAGTCACCGCTCCTACTGCATCTGTGTAGTATGTACTGGTAAGACAGCAGCAACAGCATTCAGTGCTCGCAGCTGCCATCTGGTCTTCATACTATGAACTCCTTTCTTTAAAAAAAATGCTAGTCACTCTAATACATCGAAGGTTTCCGGCGACGCAGGATGGGAAAGGTCTAGGATTAGGAAGGTAGCAGCCATGGCCTTAATTAAGGCACAGTCCCAGCATTTCCTGGTGTGAACATGGGGAAACTACGGATTACCATCTTAACAGCTACCGACGGTCGGATTCGAACCCACCATCCCCCGAATGCAAGCGCATAGCTACGTGATACTAATCGCACGTCCAACTCGCTCAGTCATTTTTTAAAATATGTATTTTTCTATCTGCTGAGGATTTTTTTAAGTCATATACAGTAGCTGGTTTTCTGATTCAACATACTGTTGGTTAAGTTATTGCGCCAGTCGGCTCACTTACTGTCCACATATGATTGAAGTCTTGTGCAACGATGTGACATATGAACTGAGAGAATAGCGAGCCGTTCTTCCCAATATAAAACAGGTACTTTTGAGTGGTCATGAGCATGACTCATAGTCATAGGGCAGGCTACAGTCGAGTTTAATTAATAATGTCAACTAAGTTATAATATTAAGATTCATTAAAATAATAAATAGTACCGAGCTCAATAGCTGCAGTCGCTTAAGTGCGGCCAGTATTCGGGGGATAGTGGGTTCGAATCCCACTGTCGGCTGCCCTGAAGATGGTTTTCCGAGGTTTCCCATTTTCACACCAGGCAAATGCTGGGGCTGTACCTTAATTAAGGCCACGGCCGCTTCCTTCCCACTCCTAGCCCTTTCCTGTCCCATCGTCGCCATAAAACCTATCTGTGTCGGTGCGACGTAAAGCAACTTGCAAGAAAAGAAAAATGTGAGGTGTTGTGTACGTATGGAGAGATCATAATGAGACAAACACAATCACTCACTCCCCGTGCCACTTGAATTGACCAGAGGCGGTCCAGCCGCGAACTGAATCGAGTACTTTTTGACCCGAAGTGAGTGACGTCGACCATTCAGCCAAGGAAGCCAACAAGATTAATATTTGTTTCAGTACATCTTAAGAAGCTAACCATCGAAACATCTCGATAAAAAGAAGTCCAAAGAAAAACGCAGAAAAGTAGCTCAGTAGACGGAATCAATAAATGTGACAGTTATCTTTAAACTTCCTGATTCAAGAGTAACGTAATTTCTGTACATGAATTTCACTCTCGTTCCATGATACGGACTTTTCTTGAAGAGAGTATGAATATGGCAGTAAACGTCATGCTCGTAGTTTCAATAACACGGAGTATAGCGTGTCAAAAGATAGCATGCGATATGTGAATTATGGAAGCATATTAAGGAGATGAAATTAAAAGTGAGACATGCTACAGAGACAATGGTGGTCTAAAGTTCCTCTCTCTGGTGGCGTAATCTCTAATCCTTGCAGCATACTGGAGTTTTGTGATGTACTTCATATGCAATACCATTAAGCGACAGCGCTTATACATCAAAGAGAGAAATATTTGGGTCTAATAATAGATAAACATTTAAGCTGGGTAGAGCATGTTGATCACATTGCGAAAAAGATAGCTCCGGTATCTGGGCTATTGAGAAGATTAAGATATATAGTCCGTAGAAATACTCACAGTATATTACTCACTCATTCACAGTCACTTACAGTACTGTTCCTAAATGTAATTTGGTCTCGTTGCAGAAAGACAGTCCTTCACGAACTTATGGTAATACAAAATAGAGTAATCAAATTATCTATAATCTTCTTTATGATACACTCACTCGAGTTCTATACGCTAATTGTAGAATGATGCCCTTATCTATGTGCACTGCTTTTAGATCTTCAGTATTAATTCACTAATCTAAACAGTGTCCTGCACGATAGTACCTACACTCTCAATTCAGACATTCATAATTATAACACGCAACAAACAGGTCAAATAGCTCTCTTTAATTGTACTCATATAAGTATGGCAGCTGTAGTTTTAAGTTCTCAGCCATTCAATCATATAATCATCTTCCAAGATTTTTAAAATCAATTTCCGATCTGTCATATTTCGAAATGAAATCAAAGAAAGTGCTTTGGAATCAGTACTTAAGTAAGTAGACGAAATTTTTGGAGAAGACTTTGTGTAATTGTAACGTAAAGGAAATATTGGATTGTTTAGAGTAACATTCATTGTAACAAATTTATTTATTTACGGTCACTGTACTATATGTACTATATTAATTTTATACGCTATACAAATTGTACTCTACAATTCCTGTACATGAGCCTTTGGCTCGTTGGAATTAATTAATAAAGTCAATAATAATAATTTAGTAGTTCCACTTTAAAAATGTAAAATTTGAAGAATTTCAAGTCCTCCTAGCTGACGGTGTTAGTGGTGATGGTGATGATAATCGTTTTGAGAGGAAGCACAACTGAGCAACGCTGATCAGAGAGGAAAAAAAAGGAAGAGTTCTGACACTTTGAAGAATGAAGGTATCGGGAAAAGAAATGGAAGAGCCACGAAGGGCGTGGAAATGAAAGTCTCCCTATGGCTTGCGAAATTCATACCATCGGGGTCGGAAGAGAACAAAAGTTGACCGATGGAGGCCAGTTTGAGAAGATAAAAGTGAGAAGAGGGCCAAGCTAAGAGGGGGGGGGGCGTGGTCACCAACCCAGGTTCCCTACATTACAGGTAGATGCATTATTTCTCCCCACCCAAAAGAGGTCAACCTAGCCAAGATGGCCATAAGAAGAACGTACAATCACCCTTTTAAAGGGACTAACTCACGTATCACGAGCTTAAATTTATATAATTCATAATTTTATAGCTGAGCATCTACGAATGCTACTTAAAAATATTTCGCACGTAAAATATACAGACAACACTAGGGCGTGGACTTATAGGCACTTTAACCATCTTCGTACATGCCATGAAGGCCCTTGAAGGAGGGGAAGGATGCCACTATTCGAAACTCAACACTTAGTGTGACAAACTGGTTAGCTCTGTTCCCAAGCACCTTTACCCCCAGGAATTAACCTGGTACTCAATTTTTGAGCAGGATCAGCGAACCTCAGGGCCATGTACTCCAGAAATGGAAATCTCGTTTCTTACATTTTTCGACTTTCTGACGGGGAATCGAACTCGCGTTCTTCCGGGTGAACCGAGCACGCCTATACCACCTCTGATAGTCAGATCTATTTATAAGCACCAAACATTTATAAAATAGGCTGACAAAAAAGGCACAGAAAATTTGAGGAATAGGTACTTGAAAACGCAGCAAACACAAGAAATATATACTTGAAAGCCACTAAAATTCAAGGAATAACCGCAAAAGGATTATGAATACAACTCTGAAACAGAGTGCTACTTTCCTCTTTTATTTTCCAGTTTACCGGGCGAGTTGGCCGTGCAGTTAGGGGCGCGCAGCTGTGAGGTTGTATTCGGAAGATAGTGGGTTCAAACCTCACTGTCGGCAGCCCTGAAGATGGTTTTCCGTGGTTTCCCATTTTCACACCTGGAAAATGCTGGGGATGTACCTTCATTAAGGTCACAGCCGCTTCCTTCCCACTCCTAGGACTTTCCTATCCCATCGTTGCCATAAGACATGTCTGTGTCGGCGCGACGTAAAGCAAGTTGTATGAATAAATAAGTTTCCAATTTACTTACACTACTCTATGTAAGAATTTGTGTCTCAATGGATTATC